>NW_025207635.1:0-13204 GCF_004010195.1 Chiloscyllium plagiosum | reverse complement strand
AGAGAGTGTCACAGTCTGTTTCAGAGAGTGTCACAATCTGTCACAGTCACCCAGAGAGGGTTTCAGTTTGTCACAGTCTGTCAGAGAGTATCACAATCTGTCACAGTCTCTCAAAGAGTGTTTCAGTGTCTCATAGTCTGTCAGAGAGTGTCACAGTGTGTTTCAGAGAATGTCGGAGAGTGACACAGTGTGTCTCAGAGAGTGCCACACTCTGTGACTGTCTCTCAGAGAGTGTATCAGTGTGTCACAGTCTGTCAGAGAGTGTCACAGTGAGCCTCAGAGAGAGTCAGAGAGTGTCACAGAGTGTTTCAGTGTGTCACAGTCTGTCAGAGAGTGTCACAGTGCGCCTCAGAGAGAGTCAGAGAGTATCACAGTGTTCCTCAGAGAGTGTCACAGTGTGTTTCAGTGTATCACAGTCTGTCAGAGAGTGTCACAGTGCGCCTCAGAGAGAGTCAGAGAGTGTCACAGTGTGTCTCAGTGAGTCTTTGAAACTCTCTTCTAAACTCTCTGACACACGCTGAGACACACTGTGAAACTCTCTGGCACTTTCTCCAACTCACTGCAACACTCTCTGATCCTGTCTGAACCTCTCTGAGTAGACTGTGACACATTCTGACTGTCTGATTCTCTGTCTGACACAGGCAGAGACACACTGTGACACTCTCTGACACTCTCCAACACATTGTGAAGGTCTTTGACAACAGGCAGAGGCACACTGTGACACTCTCTGAAAGTCTGTGACACAATGTGACACTCTCTGACACTCTCTGAAACATACTGTGACACTCTCTGACACTCTCTGTGACATACTGTTACACTTTCTAGCACATCTGAAACACTCTGTGACACTCTCTGACAGACGGTGACACACTGTGACACTCTCTGAGACAGAACGTGACACTTTCTGACCCTTGCTGACTCTGTGAGACACACTGTGACACTCACTGAGACGCACTGTGACACTCTCTGACACTCTCTGAAACACACTGTGACACTCACTGACACAGGCAGAAACACACTGTGACATTCTCTGACAAACTGTGACACACTGAAATACTCTGTGAGAGACTGCGACAGACTGTGACAGTCTCTGAGACACATTGTGACACTCTCTGACACTCTCTGAGGCATACTGTGACACTCTCTGACAGACTGTGAGACACTGATACACTATCTGACTCTCTCTGGCACTCTGAGACACACTGTGACACTCTCTGACTCTCTCTGAATCTCTCTGTGACACTCTCTGAAACACTCTGAGACACACTGTTTCACTCTCTGGCACATTCTCCAACACTCTGCGACTCTCTCTGAGGTGGACTGTGACACTCTCTGACTCTCTCTGACACTCTCTCAGGCACATTGTAACACTCTGACTCTCTCTGACACTTTGAGATGCACTGTGACACACTCTGATCCTATCTCACCATCTCTGAAAAACACTGTGACACACACTGACTCTCTCTGAAACACACTGTGACACTCGCTGACAGATTGTGGCACTTTATGACTCTCCCTGAATTTCTGAGACACACTGTGACACTCTCTGACTCTCTGAAACTCTCTGTGGCACTGTCTGACACTGTCTGAGACACTCTGTGACACTCTCTGACTCTCTTTGAGACACACTGTGACAGTCTGTGACACTCTGTGACTCTATCTGCCACACTGGAACACACTATGTCACTCTCTGTCCCTCTCTGAGACATTCTGTCAGACACTCTGACAGACTGCGACACTCTCTGGGACACACTGAGACACTCTCTGACACACTCTGACACGCTGTGACAGACGGTGACTTTTTCCGAGATTATTTAACACTCTCTGAGACACAATGTAACACTTGCTGTCTCTCACTGACTCTCTGAGATACTCGGTCACTCTTTGAGACACACTGTGACATTTTTTGACTCTCTCTCACACTCTCTGAGACATACTGTGTCACTCTCTGACACACTGAGATACACTGTGACGCTCTCTGACACTCTGTGAGAAACACTGTGACATTCTCTGACAGACTGTGACAATTTGTGAGACACACGATGACACTCTCTGACCTACTGTGACACTCTCTGACACATGGTGACATTTTCTGCGACACTGCGACACTCTCTGAGACACACTGTGACACTTATAGTCTCTCTCTGACTACCAGAGACCCACTGTGACACTCTCTGAGATAGACTATGACACTCTCTGACTCTCTCCGAGACACACTGTGACACTCACTGACTATTTCTGACTCTCTCTGAGGCACAGTATGACATACTGCGACACTCTCTGACTCACTCTGACACTCTGTGACACTTTCTCACAGACTGTAACCCTCTCTGAGCCAAATGCTGACTCTCTCTGAGGCACAGTATGACACTCTGTGACACTTTCTGACTCTCTCTGAAACACTCTGAAATATAATGTAACATTCTCTGACAAACTGTCACAAAGTGACACTCTCTGAGACAAACTGTGACAGTTTCTGACTCTCTCTGAGACACATTGTCATCCTCTCTTAGACACACTCTGACTCTCTCTGACACTCTCTGAGGCACACTGTGACACTCTCTAACAGACTGTATGACACTGAGATACTCTCAAAGACAGATTGTGACACTTTCTGACTCTCTTTCTCTCTGACTGTCTGAGACACACTGTGACACTCAATGAGACACACTGTGACACTTTCTGACTCTCTCTGAAACTCTCTATGAGACTCTCTGACACACGCTGACACACACTGTGAAACTCTCTGGCACTTTCACCAACACACTGCTGACACTCTCTGATCCTATCTGAACCTCTCTGAGACAGAATATGACACTTTCTGACTGTCTCACTCTCTGAGACACACTGTGACTCTCACTGAGAGACACTGTGACACTCTCTCGGAGGCGCACTGTGACGCTCTCTGAAAGACTGTGATACACTGAAACACACTGTGACACTCTCTGATTCTTTCTGATGCACATTGTGACACTCTCTGAAAGATTGCGATACACTGAAACACACTGTGATACTCTCTGACATTCTCTGAAACACATTGTGACACTCTCTGACAAACTGTGACACAATGAGATACTCTCTGACACTCTCTGAAACACACTGTGACACTCTCTGACACAGGCAGAAACACACTGTGACACTCTCTGACCCAGGCAGAGACACACTGCGACACTCTCTGACAAACTGTGACACACTGAAACACTCTCTGAGAGACTGTGACAGTCTCTGAGACACATTGTGATACTCTCTGACACTCTCTGAAACACATTGTGACACTCTCTGACACAGGCAGAGACACACTGTGTCACTCTCTGTCAGACTGTGACAGACTGTGACACTCTCTGAAACACACTGTGACACTCTCTGACACAGGCAGAGACACACTGTGACACTCTTTGACAGACTGTGACACAATGTGACACTCTCTGAATCTCTGTGAGGCACAATGTGACACTCTCTGACAGACTGTGACACACTGAAACACTATCTGACTATCTCTGGCACTCTGAGACACACTGTTACACTCTCTGAGAGACTGTGACACACTGTGACACACACTGAGTGTGTCTCAGTGTGTGTCACAGTGTGTCACAGTTTCACAGTGTGTCTCAAACAGTCAGAGAGAGAGGGAGTCAGAAATTGTCACAATCTGTTTTTGAGAGTGTCTCAGTGTGACAGTCTGTCACAGAGTGTCACAGTGCCTCAGAGAGTGTTAGAGAGTGTCACTGTGTGTCACAGTGTGTCTAAGAGAGGATGACAGTGTGTCTCAGAGAGTCAGAGAGAGTTAGAAAGAGTCACAGTTTGTCTCAGAGAGTGTCACATTGTGACAGTCTGTCAGAGAATGTTACATTGTATTTCAGAGTGTGCAAGACAGAGTCACAAAGTGTCACAGTATGTCATGCCGTGTCCCAGAGAGTGTCAGAGAGTGTCAGCATTTGGCTCAGAGAGGGTCACAGTCTGTGAGAGAGTGTCACAATGTGTCTCAGAGAGTGTCAGAGTGAGTCAGAGAGTGTCACAGTATGTCATACTGTGCCTCAGAGAGTGTCATAGAGAGTCAGACTGTATCACAGTGTGTCTCAGGGAGTGTCACAGTGTGTCTCAGAGAGTGTCAGAGAGAGTCAGAGAGTATCACAGTATGTTATACTGTGCCTCAGAGAGAGTCAGAGAGTCAGTGAGTGTCACAGTGTGTCTCAGACAGTCAGAGAGTGTCACAGTCTATCTCAGAGAGTGTCACAGTGTGTCTCAGAGAGTCAGAGAGAGACGGAAAATGTCACAGTGTGGCTCAGAGAATGTCGCAGTGTCGCAGAAAATGTCACCGTGTGTCAGAGTGTCATCGTGTGTCTCAGAAATTGTCACAGTCTGTCACAGTCTGTCAGAGAGTGTCACAGTGTGTTCCAGTACGGCAGATAGAGTCACAGTGTGTCGCAGAGAGTGTCACAGTGTGTCTCAGACAGTGTCAGAGAGTGCCACAGAGAGTTTCAGTGAGAGTCAGAGAGTGTCACAGTGTGTCTCAGAGATTCAGGGAGAGTCTTAAAGTGTCATAATCTGTCAGCGAGTGTCACAGTCTGTCTCAGAGAGTGTCACAGTATGTCACCGTCTGTCAGAGAGTGTCACAGTGTGTCTCCGCCTGTGTCAGAGAGTGTCACAGTGTGTTTCAAAGAGTGCCAGAGAGTGTCACAATGTGTCTCTACCTGTGCCAGAGAGTGTCACAGTGTGATTCAGAGAGTGTCAGAGAGTGTCACAATGTGTCTCAGAGACTGTCACAGTCTGTCACAGTCTCTCAGAGAGTGTTTCAGTGTGTCACAGTCTGTCAGAGAGTGTCACAGTGTGTCTCTGCCTGGGTCAGAGAGTGGCACAGTGTGTTTCTACCTGTGTCAGAGAGTGTCACAGTGTGTTTCAGAGAGTGTCACAGTGTGTTTCAGAGAATTTCAGAGAGTGTCACAGTGTGTTTCAGAGTATCACAGTCTTTCAGACAGTGCTCCTCTGAGAGAGTCAGAGAGTGTCACAGTGTGTCTCAGAGATTGTCAGATAGGATCAGAGAGTGTCACAGTGCCTCTCAAAGTGTCAGAGAGAGTCAGAGATTATTACAGTGTGTCTGAGAGAGTGTCTGAGAGAGTCAGGGAGAGTCACAGGTGGGTCTAAGAGATTTTCATAGAGAATCAGAGAGTGTCACAGTGTGTCTCAGTGAGTGTCACAGTGTGTCTCAGAGAGTCAGATAGAGTCAGAAAGTGTCACAGTCGGTGTCAGAGAGTGTCACAGTATGTCACCGAGATTGTCAGCGAGTGTCACAGTGTGTCTCAGAGAGTGTCACAGTGTGTTGGAGAGTGTCAGAGAGTGACACAGCGCGCCTATGCCTGTTTCAGAGAGTGTCAGAGAGTATCACCATCTGTCACAGTCTCTCAGAGAGTGTTTCAGTGTGTCATAGTCTGTCAGAGAGTGTCGCAGTGTGTTTCAGAGAATGTCGGAGAGTGACACAGTGTGTCTCAGAGAGTGTCACAGTCTGTCACAGTCTCTCAGAGAGTGTTTCAGTGTGTCACAGTCTGTCAGAGAGTGTCACCGTGTGTTTCAGAGAGAGTCAGAGAGTGTCACAGAGTGTTTCAGTGTGTTAAAGTCTGTCAGAGAGTGTCACCGTGTGTTTCAGAGAGTCAGATAGTGTCACAGAGTGTTTCAGTGTGTCACAGTCTGTCAGAGAGTGTCACAGTGCGCCTCAGAGAGAGTTAGAGAGTGTCACAGTGTTCCTCAGAGAGTGTCACAGTTTGTTTCAGTGTATCACAGTCTGTCTGAGAGTGTCACAGTGCGCCTCAGAGAGAGTCAGAGAGTGTCACAGTGTGTTTCAGAGAATGTCGGAGAGTGTCACAGTGCGCCTCAGGGAGAGTCAGAGCGTGTCACAGTGTGTCTCAGTGATCTCTGAAACTCTCTGTGAGACTCTCTGACACACGCTGAGACACACTGTGAAACTCACTGTCACTTTCTCCAACACACTGCGACACTCTCTGATCCTGTCTGAACCTCCCTGAGACAGAATGTGACACTTTCTGACTGTCTGACTCTCTGAGACAAACTGTGACTCTCACTGAGAGACACTGTGACACTCTCTGACTCTCTCGGAGGCGCACTGTTACACTCTCTGAAAGACAGTGATACACAAAAACACACTGTGACACTCTCTGATTCTCTCTGAGGCACATTGTGACACTCTCTGACAGACTGTGACACAATGAGACACTCCCTGACATGCTCTGAAACACACTGTGACACTCTCTGACGCAGGCAGATACACACTGTGGCACTCTCTGACACAGGCAGAGACACACTGTGACACTCTCTGACAAACTGTGACACACTGAAACACTCTCTGAGAGACTGTGACACTCTCTGAGACATATTGTGACACTCTCTGACACTCTCTAAAACACACTGTGACACTCTCTGGCACAGGTAGAGACACACTATGTCACTCTCTGACGGACTGTGACACTCTCTGACACTATCTGAAACACATTTTGACACTCTCTTACACAGGCAGAGATACACTGTGACACTCTCTGTCACTCTCCAACACACTGTGACACTCCCTGACACTATCTATGACATACTGTGACACATTCCAGCACATCAGAAGCATTTGTTACACTCTCTGACAGACGGTGACACACTATGACACTCTTTCAGACAGACTGTGACACTTTCCTACTTTACCTGACTCTCTGAGAAACACTGTGACACTCACTGAGACACACTGTGACACATTCTGACTCTCTCTGACTCTCTCAGACACACTGTGACACTCACCCAGACACACTGTGACACTCTCTGACACTCTCCAACACACTGTGACGGTCTCTGACACAGGCAGAGACACACTGTGACACTCTCTGACAGTCTGTGACACAATGTGACACTCTCTGACACTCTCTGAAACATACTGTGACACTCTCTGACACTCTCTGTGACATACTGTTACTCTTTCTAGCACATCTGAAACTCTCTGTGACACTGTCTGACAGACGGTGACACACTGTGACACTCTCTGAGACAGACCGTGACACTTTCTGACTTTCCCTGACTCTGTGAGACACACTGTGACACTCACTGAGACGCACTGTGACACTCTCTGACACTGTCTGAGGCATACTGTGACACTCTCTGACAGACGTGACACACTGAAACACTATCTGACTCTCTCTGGCACTCTGAGACACACTGTGACACTCTCTGACTCTCTCTGAAACAAACTGTGACACTCTCTGAGAGACTGTGACAAACTGTGCCGCTCTCTGAGACACACTGTGACACTCTTACTCTCTCTGAGACACATTGCGACACACACTGACTCTCTCTGACACTCGTTGAGGCACAGTATGACACACTGTGACACTCTATGACTCTATCTGCCACACTATGTCACTTTCTGTCCCTCTCTGAGACACACTGTGAGACAATCTGACAAACTGCGACACTCTCTGGCACAGTTAGAGACACACTATGACACTCTCTGACAGACTGTGACACTCTCTGACACTTTCCAACACACTGTGACACCCTCGAAGACACACTTTGACACTCTCTGACTCTCTCTGAAACTCTCTGTGGCACTCTCTGACACACGCTGAGATATACTGTGACACTCTCTGACATTCTCTGAAACACAGTGTGACACTCTCTGACACAGGCAGAGACACACTGTGACACTCTCTGACCCAGGCAGAGACACACTGTGACACTCTCTGACAAACTGTGAGACACTGAAACACTCTCTGAGAGACTGTGACAGACTGTGACAGTCTCTGAGACACATTGTGACACTCTCTGACACTCTCTGAAACACACTGTGACACTCTCTGGCACAGGTAGAGACACACTGTGACAGTCTCTGACACTCTCTTAAACACATTGTGACACTCTCTGACACAGGCGGAGACACACTGTGACACTCTCTGAAAGACGGTGACACACTGTGACACTCTCTGAGACAGACTGTGACACTATCTGCCGCACTGGAACACACTGTGACACTCTCTGACAGACTGTGACAGACTGTGACAATTTCTGAGACACACGATGACACTCTCTGACACACGGTGACATTTTCTGCGACACTGCGACACTCTCTGCGCCACACTGTGACACTTTCCGTCTCTCTCTGACTCTCTGAGACACACTGTGACACTCTCTGAGATAAACTGTGACACTCTCTGACTGTCTGAGACACACTGTGACACTCACTGACTCTCTGTCTCTCTGAGGCACAGTATGACATACTGTGATACTCTCTGACTCTCTCTGAGACACACTGTGACACTCTCTGAGACACACTGTGATACGGTCTGACTCTCTATGACACACTCTGAGGCACAGTATGACATACTGTGACACTCTCTGACTCACTCTGACACTCTCTAAGACACATTGTGACACTCTCTCACAGACTGTGACCCTCTCTGAGCCAAATGCTGACACTCTCTGACACTCTCTTAGACACGGCATGACATACTGTGACACTCTCTGACTCTGTCTTACACACTCTGAAATACAATGTAACATTCTCTGACAAACTGTCACAATGTGACACTCTCTGAGACAAACTGTGACTCTTTCTAACTCTCTCTGACTCTCTGAGACACACTGTCATCCTCTCTTAGACACACTGTGACACACTGTGACACTCTCTAACACTCTCTGAGGCACACTGTGACACTCTCTGACAGATTGTGTCACACTGAGACACTCTCAAAAACAGATTGTGACAATTTCTGACTCCCTCTCTCTCTCTCTGACTGTCTGAGACACACTGTGAAACTGTGACACACTGTGACACACACTGAGACACACTCAGTGTGTGTCACAGTGTGTCACAGTCTCTCAGAGAGTGTAACAGTGTGTCTCAGAGTGCAAGAGAGAGTCAGATAGTGTCTCAGTGTGTCACAGTCTGACAGAGAGTGTCACATTGTGCCTCACAGAGAGTCAGAGAGTGTCACATTGTGTCACAGTCTGTCAGAGAGTGTCACAGTGTGTTTCTGCCTGTGTCAGAGAGTGTCACAGTGTGTTTCAGAGAGTGTCAGAGACTGTCAGAGAGTGTCTCATTGTGTCACAGTCTGTCAGAGAGTGTCACAATGTGTTTCAGAGAATGTCAGAGAGTAGCACAGTGTGTTTCAGTGTATCGCAATCTTTCAGAGAGTGTCACAATGTGCCTCAGAAAGAATCACAGAGTGTCACAGTGTGTTTCAGTGTATCACAGTCTGTCAGAGAGTGTCACAGTGTGTCTCCCCCTGTGTCAGAGAGTGTCACAATGTGTTTCAGAGAGTGCCACAGTCTGTCACAGTCTCTCACAGAGTGTTTCAGTGTGTCACAGTTTGTCAGAGAATGTCACAGTGTGTCGCTGCCTGTGTCAGAGAGTGTCACAATGTGTTTCAGAGAGTGTCAGAGAGTGTCACAGTGCGTCTCAGTGAGTGTCACAATGTGTCTCACAGAGTCAGGGAGAGTCAGAATGTGTCACGGTCTGTCTCAGAGAGTGTCACAGTTTGTCCCCATCTGTCACAGAGTGTTTCAGATGTGCTAGAAAGTGTAACAGTATGTCACAGAGTGTGGCAGAGAGTGTCATAGTATGTTTCAGAGAGTGTCAGAGAGTGTCACATTGTGTCACAGACTGTCAGAGAGTGTCATAGTATGTCTCTGCCTGTGTCAGAGAGTGTCACAGTGTGTTTCAGAGAGTGTCAGAGAGTGTCACAATGTGTTTCAGAGAGTGTGACAGTCTGTCAGACAGGATCAGAGATTGTCACAGTGGTTCTCAAAGTGTCAGAGAGAGTTACAGTGTGTCTGAGAGAGTGTCAGAGAGAGTCAGAGTGTCACAGTGTGTCTCAGTGACTGTCACAGTGTGTCTCAGAGAGTCAGGGAGAGTCAGAAAGTGTCACGGTCTGTCTCAAAGAGTGTCACAGTGTGTCACCGTCTGTCAGAGAGTGTCACAGAGTGTTTCAGATGTGCTAGAAAGTGTAACAGTATGTCACAGAGAGTGTCAGAGAGTGTCACTGTATGTTTCACAGAGTGTCAGAGAGTGTCAAAATGTGTTTCACATAGTGTCAGAGAGTGTCACAGTCCGTCAGAGAGTGTCATAGTGTGTCTCTACCTGTGCCAGAGAGTGTCCCAGTGTGTTACAGAGAGTGTCAGAGAGTGTCACAATGTGTCTCAGAGAGTGTCACAGTCTCTCAAAGGATGTTTCAGTGTGTCACAGTCTTTCAGAGAGTGTCACAGTGTGTCTCCGCCAGTGTCAGAGAGTGTCACAATGTGTTTCAGAGAGTGTCAGAGAGTGTCACAATGTGTCTCTGCCTGTGTCAGAGAGTGTCACAGTGTGTTTCTGCCTGTATCAGAGAGTGTCATAGTATGTTTCAGAGAGTGTCAGAGAGTGTCACAGTGCGTCTCAGTGAGTGTCACAGTGTGTCTCACAGAGTCAGGGAGAGTCAGAAAGTGTCACGGTCTGTCTCAGAGAGTGTCACAGTGTGTCACCGTCTGTCAGAGAGTGTCACAGAGTGTTTCAGATGTGCTAGAAAGTGTAACAGTATGTCACAGAGAGTGTCAGAGAGTGTCACAGTATGTTTCAGAGAGTGTCCGAGAGTGTCACATTGTGTCACAGACTGTCAGAGAGTTTCACAGTGTGTCTCTGCCTGTGTCAGAGACCGTCACAGCGTGTTGGAGATTGTCAGAGAGTGTCACAGTGTGTCTCTGCCTGTGTCAGAGAGTGTCACAGTGTGTTTCAGAGAGTGTGAAAGTCTGTCACATTCTCTCAGAGAGTGTTTCAGTGTATCACAGACTGTCAGAAAGTGTCACAGTGTGTTTCAGTGTATCACAGTCTGTCAGAGAGTGTCACAGTGTGTCTGGGTGAGTGTCACAATGTGTCTGAGAGAGTCAGAGAAAGTCAGAATGTGTCACAGTCTACTCAGAGAGTGTCAGACAGGATCAGAGATGGTCACAGTGCTTCTCAAAGTGTCAGAGAGAGTCAGAGAGAGTTACAGTGTGTCTGAGAGAGTGTCAGAGAGAGTCAGAGTGTCACAGTGTGTCTCAGTGACTGTCACAGTGTTTCTCAGAGAGTCAGGGAGAGTCGGAAAGTGTCACAGTCTGTCTCAGAGAGTGTCACAGAGTGTTGGAGAATGTGCCAGATTGAAACAGTGTGTCTTAGCATGTTTCAGAGAGTGTCACAGAGAGTTGTAGAGAGAGTCTGAGAGTGTCACAGTGTATCTCAGCGTGTGTCAGAGAGTGCCACAGAGAGTTTCAGAGAGAGTCAGAGAGTGTCACAGTGTGTCTTAGAGGGTGTCACAGTGTGTTGGAGAGTGTCAGAGAGTGTCACAGTGCGACTTTGCCTGTGTCAGAGAGTGACAGAATGTGTTTCAGATAGTGTCAGAGAGTGTCAGAGAGTGTCAGAGAGTGTCATACTGTGTCTCTACCTGTGCCAGAGAGTGTCACATTGTGTCACAGTCTGTCAGAGAGTGTCACAGTGCGGCTTTGCCTGTGTCAGAGAGTGACAAAATGTTTTTCAGATAGTGTCAGAGAGTGTCAGAGAGTGTCAGAGAGTGTCATAGTGTGTCTCTACCTGTGTCAGAGAGTGTCACAGTATGTTTCAGAGAGTATCAGAGAGTGTCACAATGTGTCTCAGAGAGTGTCATAGTCTCTCAGAGTGTTTCAGTGTGTCACAGTCTGTCTGAGAGTGTCACAGTGTGTCTCCGCCTGTGTGAGAGAGTGTCACAATGTGTTTCAGAGAGTGTCACGGTGTGTCTCTACCTGTGCCAGAGAGTGTCACATTGTGTCACAGTCTGTTAGAGAGTGTCACAGTGTGTCTTTGCCTGTGTCAGAGAGTGTCACAGTGTGTCTTAGAGGGTGTTACAGTGTGTTGGATAGTGTCAGAGAGTGTCACAGTGTGTCTCTTCCTGTGTCAGAGAGTGTCAAAACGTGTTTCAGATAGTGTCAGAGAGTGTCACAGTCTGCCAGAGAATGTCACAGTGTGTTTCAGAGAGTGTCAGAGAGTGTCACAATATATCTCAGAGAGTGTCACAGTCTCTCAGAGAGTGTTTCAGTGTGTCACAGTCTGTCAGAGAGTGTCACAGTGCGTCTCCGCCTGTGTCAGAGTGTCACAATGTGTTTCAGAGAGTGTCAGAGAGTGTCACAGTGTGTTTCAGTGCTTGTCAGAGAGTGTCACAATGTGTCTCAGAGCGTGTCACAGTCTGTCACAGTCTCTCAGAGAGTGTTTCAGTGTGTCCCAGTTTGTCAGAGAGTGTCACAGTGTGTCTCTGCCTGTGTCAGAGAGTGCCACAGTGTGTTTCTGCGTGCGTCAGAGAGTGTCACAGTGTATTTCAGAGCATGTCAGAGAGTGTCTCATTGTGTCACAGTCTGTCAGAGAGTGTCACAATGTGCCTCAGAGAGAATCAGAGAGTGTCACAGTGTGTTTTAGTGTATCACAGTCTTTCAGAGAGTGTCACAGTGCGCCTTCGAGAGAGTCAGAGAGTGTCACAGTGTCTCTCAGTGAGAGTCACAGTGTTTCTCAGAGAGTCAGACAGTCAGAAAGTGTCACATTCTGTCTCAGAGATGTTCAGATAGGATCAGAGAGTGTCGCAGTGTGTTGCAGAAAGTGCCAGAGAGTTTCACAGTGTGTCTCAGCGTGTGTCAGAGAGTCTCACAGAGAGTTTCAGAGACTCACTGAGACACATAGTGACACTCTCTGACTCTCTCTGAGGCACACTGTGACACTCTCTGCCCGCTGAGGAACACTGTGACACTCTCTGACTCTCTCTGAGGCGCACTGTGACACTCTCTGACAGACTGTGATACACTGAAACACACTGTGACACTCTCTGAGGAACACTGTGACACTCTCTGACTCTCTCTGAGGCGCAATGTGACACTCTCTGACAGACTGTGAAACACTGAAACACTCTGTGTCACTCTCCGACATTCTCTGAAACACACTGTGACACTCTCTGACTCTCTCTGAGGCGCACTGTGACACTCTCTGACAGACTGTGATACATTGAAACACACTGTGACACTCTCTGAGGAACACTGTGACACTCTCTGACTCTGTCTGAGGCGCACTGTGACACTCTCTGAGAGACTGTGACACACTGAATCACACTGTGACACTCTCTGACAGACTGTGACTAAAAGTGTCACAGTGTGTCTCAGAGACTGTCGCAGTGTCGCAGAAAATGTCACCATGTGT
>NW_025207634.1:8866-13202 GCF_004010195.1 Chiloscyllium plagiosum | reverse complement strand
TTGGAAAATATTAGAAACGTTGATGGTTATCTGAAAATAACGGATTGAAATGGCAGGATTCGGAAACGCTGGATGAAAGATGAAATTGTGAGACTAACTAAGAGGAAAAAAGATGCATACATAAGGTCTAGGTAGCTGAAAACAGACAAAGCTTTGGAAGTATATCGTGAAAGTAGGACCAATCTGAAATGAGGAATTAAAAGGGCTAAAAGGGGTCACGAAATATTATTAACAAACAGGATTAAGGAAAATCACAAATCCTTTTATTCATATATAAGGAGCAAGAGGGTGACTGGAGAAAGGGTTGGCCCACTCAAGGACAAAGGAGGAAAGTTATGTGTGGAGTCAGAGAAAATGGATGAGATTCTTGATGAGTGCTTTACATCGGTATTCACCAAGGAGAGGGAAGTGACAGATGTTGAAGTTGGGGATAGATGTTTGATTACTCAGGGTCATGTCAGTTTAAGGAGGGAGGAAGTGTTGGGTATTTTAAAAGGCATCAAGGTGGACAAGTCCCCAGGTCGGGATGGGATCGATCCCAGCTTACTGAAGGAAACAAGAGAGGAAATAGCTTGTGCCTTAATCGATATCTTTGAAGCAACCTTGAACATGGATGAGGTCCCAGAGGACTGGAGAATTGCTAATGTTTAAGAAGGGTAGCCAGGATAATCCAGTTAACTATCAACCAGTGAGCCTGATGTAGTGGTAGGGAAGCTGATGGAGAAGATACTGAGGGGTAAGATCTATTTACATTTGGAAGAAAATTGACTTATCAGTTATAGGCAGCATGAATTTGTGCAGGGAATGTCATGTCTTACCAACTTTATAGAATTTTTTGAAGAAGTGATGAAGTTGATTGATGCGGGAAGGGCTGTGGATGTCATACACATGAATTTCAGGAATGCATTTGATAAAGTTCCCCATGGTAGCCTGATAAAGAAATTAAAGTCGCATGAGGTGCAGGGTGTACTCACTAGATGGATAGAGAACAGGCTGGGCAACAGAAGACAGACAGTAGTATTGGAAGGAGTTTCTCAGAATGGAGAACAGGAATCCGTGCTGGTACCGCACTTGTTTTTGATATACATAAATGATCTGGAGGAAGGTATAGGTGGTCTGATTAGCAAGTTTGCAGATGACACTAATATTGGTGGAGTAGCAGATAGTGAAGGGGACTGTCAGAGAATGCAGCAGAATATAGATTGGAGAGTTGGGCAGAGAAACGGACGGATGGAGTTCAAACCAGGCAAATGCGATCTGATGAATTTTGGAAGATCCAAATCTGGAGTAAACTGTACGGTGAATGGAACGCCCTGGGAAAATTGATGCCCAGAGAGACCTGGGTGTTCAGGTCCATTGTACCCTGGAGGTGGCAACACAGGTCGATAGAGTGGTCAAGAAGGCATATGGCCAGACGTGGTATTCAGTACAAGAGTTGGCAGATCATATTAGAATTATATCGGACATTGGCTTGGCCACATTTGGAATACTGCGTACAGTTCTGGTTGCCACATTACCAGAAAGATGTGGATGCTTTGGAGAGGGTGCAGAGGAGATTCACCAGGATTGCCTGGTATGGAGGGCACTAGCTATGAAGAGAGGTTTAGTAGATTAGGATTATTTTCATTAGAAAGTCGAACGTTGAGGGGGTCCTGATTGGGGTCTACAAAATCATGAGAGGTATAGACAGGGTGGATAGCAAGAAGCTTTTTCCCAGAGTGGGGGACTCAATTACTCGGGGTCATGAGTTCAAGGTGAGAGTGGAAACATTTAAGGGAGATATGCATGGAAAGGGTGATTGGTCCTGGAACACGTTGCCAGTGGAGGTGGTAGAGGCAGGCACAATAGCATCATTTAAGATATATCTAGATAGATACATGGATGGGCAGGGAGCAAAGGGAGACAGACCCTTGGAAAATTGATGACGGGTTTAGATGGAGGATATGGACCAGTGCAGACTAGTAGGGCCGAAGGGCCAGTTCTTGTGCTGTAATTTTCATTGCTCTTTGTTCTTTGAACTGAGGAAGCTCAAAGGAACAGAGTGATCTTGGGGTGCTTCTCCAGTGATCCCTGAATGTGGCAAGACAGGTTAACAGAGCAGTTATGAAGGCACAGGGGACATTGCCTTTGTCATGTCAGGTATTGGTTATAAAAGCAGGAGGATATGCTGCAGTTAAGCAGAACATTGGTTAGGCCACAGCTGGAGTACTGTGTGCAGTTCAGGTCACCACACTGTAGGAAGGAGGTGATTGCACTGGACGGGGTGCAGAGGGAATCACCAGGATGTTGCGTGGGATGGAATTTCTCAGTGATGAAGAGAAATTGGATCAGCTCGGGTGTTTTCTTCAGAGCAAAGAAGGTGGAGGGGGGACCTGATCGAGGTGCATAAGGTTATGAGGGGAATGGACAGGGAGGAGAGAAAGCAGCTGTTCTCCTTCTTGGGAGGGTCAATAACAAGTTGGCTCACATTCAATGTCAAAGATAGGAGGTTTCAAGATGTTTTGAGGAAAATGATTTTTACCCAGAGGGTGGTGGGGGTCTGGAATGCACAGCCTGGGAGGGTAGTTGATGTGGGAAACCTCACAAACTTTAAAAAGTACTTGGGTGAGCAGTTGAAATATCATAACATTCAAGCTATGGGCCTCATGTTAGAAAGTGGGACTGGTATAGGTTTAGTGTAGTTTGGCTGGTACACAGTTAATGGGCTGAAGGGCCTCTTCTGTACTGTGTGATTTTATGATTCTGTTGTGTGCAGTTTTGGTCTCCTTATCTGAGGAAGGATGTTCTGGCTGTGGAGGGAGGGCAGCGAGGGTTTACCAGACTGATTCCTGGGATGACAGCACTTAGATCTGATGAGAAACTGGATCAGTTAGGATTATATTCACTGGAGTTTAGGAATTTGAGAGGAATCACATTGAAACCTGTAAAATCCTAACAGGACAAGACCGGAAAATACAGGAATTATGTTCCTGATGACTGGAGAGTCCAGAACCAGGAATTACAGTTTAAAGAAAAGGGAAAGGCCATTTCGGACTGCGATGAGGAGACATTTCTTTAGCCAGAGAGTGGGAAGCTCGTGGAATATTCTGTCACAGAAAACAGTCGAGACCAAAACATTAAATGTTTTCAAGAAGGCGACAGGTATAGATCTTAGGACTAAAGGGATGAGAGGTTTTGGAGAAAAAGTGGGAACAGGGGACTAAGTTGGATGATCAGCCTTTGTCATATTGACTGGTAGAGCCCACTCGAAGGGCTGAATGGCCTGCTCCTGCTCCTAGTTCCTTTGTTTCTATGTTTGAGAGACTGTTCATAAACATGGAAACCTATGGAATTATAGAGTCATAGAGTCATCGAGTCCTACAGCACAGAGACAGGCCCTTTGGCCCAAGCTGGACCGTGCTGACCAAAATGTCCATCCACACTCACCCCATTTCCCTGCACTTGGCCCATATCCTTCAAATTACATATTATTTATGTATTTGTCCAAATGCCTTTTAAATGTTGTTAATGTACCCGCCTCAATCACTTCCACTGGCAGCTCATTCCATATGAGTACCACCCTCTGTGTAAAAATGTTGCCCCTCAGGTTCCCGTTTATTCTAACCTTCAATTGATGCCCTCTAGTCCTTTATTCCCCAACCCTGGGACAAAGACTGAGTGCATTCACCCTATCCATGTCTCTCAAGATCTTATACACTTCTAAAAGATTCCCCTTTAGTCTCCAACACTCTTAAGAAAAATGTCCTAGCTTGTCCAACCTCACCCAAAAGCTCAGATGTTGAAATCTGGCAACATCCTTGTAAATTTATTCTGCACTCTTTCCAGTTTAATAATATCCTTCCTATAACAAGGTGACCAAAACTGAACACAATACTCCAAGTGCAGCCTCACCAACGTCATGTACAATTGAAACATAACTTCCCAACTTCTACACCCAGTGCCCTGACTGATGACGGCCAGTGTGCCAAAAGCCTGCTTCACTGCCCTGTCTAACTGTGACTCAACTTTCAGAGAACTGTGCACCTGAACTCCGAGATCCCACTGTTCCACTACAGTCCTTAAGGCCTTACCGTTCATCATGAAACTCCTACCTTGATTTAACTTTCCAAAATGCAAGACCCCATACTTATCTACATGATGGGTGGCACGGTGGCACAGTGGTTAGCACTGCTGCCTCACAGCGCCAGAGACCTGGGTTCAATTCCCGCCTCTGGCGACTCTCTGTGTGGAGTTTGCACATTCTCCCCGTGTCTGCGTGGGTTTCCTCCGGGTGCTCTGGTTTCCTCCCACAATCCAAAAATGTGCAGGTTAGGTGAATTGGCCATGCTAAATTGCC
>NW_025207634.1:0-8767 GCF_004010195.1 Chiloscyllium plagiosum | reverse complement strand
ATCACACTGAGTGAGGCAGTTTGGAGGAGGTTACAGAGATAGGGAGAGTGGAGGACAGGGAGGGATTTGAGAACAAGGATGAAAATTTGAAAATCGAGGTGTTGCTGGACCAGGAGCCAATGTAGGCACAGGGTGCAGGGGGTTGGGGGAATGGGATTTGGTGCGAGTTTGGATATGGGTAGCAGAATTTGGGATGAGCTGAAGGTTACGGAGGGCAGTGGCTGTGATGTGTGCAAGCACAACATTGGTATGGTCATGTTTGGAGTCCCACAGACATGGCTGGGATTTTCAGTGGCTGATCTTTGTGATGTGGAGGATATGAGGCTCAGATCAGCCTCAAAGATGAGGCCAAGTTTGTAAAGAGTCTGGTTGAGTAGCAGATCGTGCTCAGGGAGAGGGATGGAGTTTATACCAGGATCTGAAGGGGATGGCTTTGATCTTCCCAATATGTTTCCCAGTGAGCCTGGCTCCTCAGTCCTGACTGCTCTTAGCTGCTGTGATTGTCACTGATTGGACACTTATTATTAGAGATTCTGACCACAGCAGAAAGCCCCAGTGTAAAAAATAACTGCAAAGACTGTCAGATCGCAAGGTTGAAACTTCACCAAGAGAGGAAGTGAAAGAAGGAGCTCAGAGCAGCTGGACATTTGTTACTGAGACGGGAGAAAACTGTGAACCATCTGCACTGCCTGGAATCTGACAGCACAGGAGGCTGGTTCTGGGATTTTTCTTTTCAGAAACAGCACAGTAATGGAAAAAAGGACAGTCACTCTCTCACAAACACACACGCCTGCGCTCAGAGATCAGAAACAGAATCCAGCAGCAGCTTTGTCTCCAAGCTGTGAAACCTGTTTGTTCCCTCATTCAGTTTTTAACTGGCAGGATAGACCAAGCAGGGGAGACAACACAGTAGTGTGTACAGTCAGAAGTGAGTTGCCCTGTGAGTCCTCACCATTAACTATGGAACCCATGAAGCCTCATGACAGCAGGTCAAACATGGGGAAGGAAACCTCCTGCTGATTACCACAGAGCACCGCCCTCCCCTCCAACCTCAACTGAGCTGTCAGTCCTCCTCCATGTTGAACAACACTTGGAGGAAGCACTGAGGGTGGGAATGATGCAGGATATACCCTGAGTAAGGGACTTCAAAGTCCACCATCAAGAGCTGCTCAGAAGCATCACTACTGAGCAAGATGGTCAAGTTCCACCTGATTCAGCTGCTAGACTGGACCTGAGGCAGGTGGTGAGGGAACCAACAAGAGGGAAAAACATACTCACTATCATCCTCACCAATCTGCCTGCTGCTGGTGTATCTGTCTATGACAGTACCAGTAAGGGTGACCACTGCACAGTCCATGTGGAGACAAAATCCCATCTTCACATTGAGATTACCTTACATTTTGTTGGACAAGAGATACGGAATCTCAGGAAGAACTTTTTTTAGCAGCAATTGGTAATGACTTGGAAATTAGTGCCCATTCAGGTGAGGCAGGTGAAGACACTCAGTGATTGCAATGGCAGATTGGATGGGCTCTTGATGGAAATAAACCTGCAAGGCCCTGGGGGTCGAGTAGGGGAGGGGGTGGGACTGACTGGATTGCTCCATGAAATGACAGCATTTGCACACTTAGTCTCACCTTTACACAAAGACAGGGAAAAACAGACAAACCAGTTCACAGAATTTTCTCAAGCAAAACACTCTTGAACCAACTCAGAGAACATGCCAGACTAGATTAACAAGAATAAATCAGCAAATCAATGGCAAGGGAACAGTGAACCAAAAGTGATGGAACTAACAGCATATTCAATAGCACAAGCAACGAGAGGGGTAGGGATGAAGGGCAGGAGGTCAGAGAGCATGCTGTAGGGATCTGAAGTCTCTGCTGTCAATAGTGGGGTGGAGGAAGCAGCAATGGGCAGGAGACCAGAGACAGAAGGTGGAAGGGGGAGGGAGGGAATGTGAGTCTACAGCAGGACACAGAGTAAGGGAGGAGGGAGGCCATGGAGGCAATTGACTGGCAGTGAGGTCAGATTCTGGAACAACTGTAGTTGTAAGACAGGGAAGGGACCACTCCATATCAGACAAGTTGGGGTTTATGGAATGTGCCTTCAGGAAGCTGGGAGAGGACATTGAAATAATTGAGTCAGGAGGTGGGACGAGCAGGAATTGGGGTTTCTGTGGTCAAGAGGCTGAGGTAGTGCGGAGACAAACAATGTTGTTCAGATTGAAATAAGAGACCTACGTGATGGACAGGATTTGGGGTTTGCAGCTCAGGTACTGGACAGTCCCAGTGGGAAGGAGGCCCATGTTTACTGTTTGTTGGTCCTATGGGAAGGTGCCCCATGTTTACATCATCATAGAGTCATAGAGGTTTACAGTGTGGCAGCAGGCCCTTCAGCTCTACTCATCCATTTCGACCAAGTTTCCAAAACTGAACTAGTCCCATTTGCCTGTGTTTGGCCCAATCCTCTCTAAATCCTTCCTATCCATGTTCCTGTCAAAATGTCATTGAAATGTAGTAATTGTACTCGCCGCTACCACTTCCTCTGGCAGCTCATTACACATACACACCATCCTCTGTGTGAAAAGGTTGTCTCTCAGGTCCCTTCTAATTCTTTCCCTTCTCAACTTAAACCTATTCTTTCTCGTACTGGACTCTCCTACCCTGGGGAAAAAAAAACTTTGGCTATTCACCTTATATAAGGCCCTAATGATTCTATAAACCTCTCTAAGGTCACCCCTCAATCTCCTGCATTCACTGGAAAAATCTCTCGGCCTGTCCATCTTCGCCTTATAATCCAAACTCACCAACCTTGCTAACATCCCTGTTAATCTTTCTTTTATCCAAACCAGTGTAATAACTTCCTTCCTATAGCAGGGTGAGCAGAAATGTACACAGTGTCCAAACATGGCCTTACGCATGCCTTGTACAGCTGTAACATGATGTCCCAGCTCCTGTACTCCCTGCTTTGACCAGTGAAGGTGAGCGTGCCAAATACCCTCATCACCACCCTGTCTACCTGTGACACCACTTTCAAGAAACTATGTACCTGTACCCCTCAGTCTCTCTGTTCAACAACACTCCCCATGGCTCCACCATTAATTGTGTAATTCCTGTCCTGGTTGGTCTTACCAAAATGCAACTCCTTGCATTTATTGAAATTAAGCTCCATCTGAATTTGTTGACCCACTGGCCCAGTTGATGAAGATGACATTGCACTCTTAGATAACCTTCTTCCCTGTCCACGATGCCAACAATTTTAATGTCAGCCACAAACTTACTGACCATTCCTGCTATTTTCTCATCCAAATTGTTCATATAAATGATGAACAACAGTGGATCCAGGATCGATTCATGTGGCAGACGGCTGGTCACTGGCCTCCAGTCTGAAGAACAACCCTCTCTCACCAGCCTCTGCCTCCTACCATCAGGCCCATTTTATATCCAATTGGTTAGCTCTCCCTGGATCCTCTGCGATATAATCTTACTAAGCAGTCTACAATTGGGAACCTTGTCTAAGGCCTTGCTAAAGTTCATGTCGACGATGTGTACTAATCTATCTTAATCTATCTATTTCTTCAAAAACTCAACTATCCACTTGTCTCCATTAGAAGTGAATAGGAGGCTCACATTTACTGGTCTTCTTGGAGTATCCAGTCAGAAGGAGGTCCATGTTTACTGGTCTCCTTTGGAGAGTCCATTAGGAAGGAGGCCAACATTTACTGGTCTTTACTGGAGGCTCAAGCAGGAACGATGCCCATGTTTACTGGTCTCTATTGGGAGCTTCAGTGGGAAGGAGGCCCATGTCTCTCCATGGGGCACTCTTGTGAACTGACGTCCATGTTTACTGGAATCTGTTGGAGAGTCCAGTGCATCGTGGACACCATGGTGGGTATGGGGTTCAGTTCCTTTCTGTTGTAACTGTGTGATGGTCCAGCCCTCATCCCAGTAAAACACCCTGACCCAGAACCTGACCATGGAAGGGGAAGGACAGGGGAAGGGATTGGAACATGTTGTGAATGGACAGGATGGGTCAGTGGGTCAGAGCCTGTCCTGTCCCTCCAGCTCATACTGATGGCCTGGGGATCTCCTCTCTCTGCTGGGCCTTCATGGAATGAGGTTTGTGTCCAAACCAGTCCCCAGTGAGAATAGGCCAACAGCACAAAACTGCCCTTCATTTAAAAAGAATCTGTCCATCTTCCTGAGAGATACCAAAACCTGGTCAATGTGGAAATGGGCCTTTACTCCAGGAGAAGACATGATTCTGGGGTCAAGGGTTAACATCCATTTGTGGGGCAGAGCAGAGGGAGAGATTTATCCTGCATTCAACTGTCACCACCTGGGACACTGTGAGAAAGAGAGAGAAGCGAGACAGAGAGAGAGAGACATAGAGGTCGATTGGGATGCGGAGAAGGAGGGAGAGACAGAGGGAGAAATAGAGAGGGGTAGATAACATTTGCAGGCTTTCAATTGAAGTGAGAGATGGAGCAAGTGATGGAGACAGTGAGAGATGGAGAAAGATTATGAGACGGAGTGAGGAAGCGTGAATGAGTTGGAGAGAGTGGCTATGAGACAGAGTGAGAGCGAGAGAATATGAGAGAGACTAACAGTGGGAGAGAGAGATAGATGTAGAGAGATCAAAGTAGCAGATGTGAGACAGAAAGGGGAAAAGAGAGAGAGAGAAAGAGCTCCTGGTCACCACATTCTGTGAAGGATGTGATTATACTTGAGAGGGAGCAGAGGAGATTTCCCAGGATGCTGCCTGGGATGGAGGGTCAGCTATGAGGAAAGATTGGAAAGGTTGGGATTGTTTTCCTTGGAGCATTGAAGGTTGAGAGGGAGCTGATAGAGAGGTATAAGAGAGTGGTGGGGGCATGGAATGCGCTGCCTGTGGGAGTGGTAGAGTCAGAATCTTTGATGACCTTTAAGCGGCAATTGGATAGGTACATGGATGGGTGCTTAAGCTAGGACAAATGTTCGGCACAACATCGTGGGCCGAAGGGCCTGTTCTGTGCTGTATTGTTCTATGTTCTATGTTCTAAGATAATTGTTGGCAGTGATACGTTGCATAGGAAGGCACTTTATACAAGAGTAAAGGACTCAATAACCAGGGACAGAGATTGAAGGTAACACAGACATGGACACATAGAAACATGGAGCAGGAACAGGCCATTCGGTCCTTTGAGTCTTGTGTGTCATTCAGTATGATCATGGCTGACCCTCTCTCTCAATGCTACATTCCTGCTTTCTCCCCATTCCGTTCATGCTGTTAAAATGCAAAACAACTCTTTTTTTTCTTATATTCACTTCCTTATCCTCCACAGCCGTTTGTGGTAGAGAATTCATCAGGTTGACCATCCTCTGAGTGAAGAAATGTTTCCTCATCTCAGTCCTAAATGGTCTACCCCCTATCCCCCTGGTTCCAGACTCCCCAACCAGGGGAAACCTCCTCCCTGCCCGGGCCTGTTAGAATTTTATATGTTTCAATCAGATCCCGTCTCATCCTTCTAAACTCGAGTGAGTCCAGGCCCAGTTGAGTTGCAGAGTGAGAGGAGAGTTGAGAAGAAATGTTTTCATCCAGAGGGTGGTGGGAGTCTGGAACTCACTGCCTGAAAGGCTGGTTTTGTCTCGTGACATTGGAGCAGTGTTTAGATATTCCCTTGTGTTGCTGTAACCTCCAGGGTAATGGGCCAAGAGCTGGAGGATGGGATTAGTGTCATCAGATCTTTGTTTACTAGCACAAACACAATGGGCCAAATGGCCTCATTCAGTGCTGTTCACATCAATCACTCTCTGAGACATCTTTAGCTGTTCTCCATTTCACTCCAATTCCACTGACTTGTGATTGAAGGGAAACTGCTGAAACCAGAGGAAAGCTCAGTGTCTCCAACAATCTCCATTTGACAGGCTCTTTCTGTGACAGTTCTGACTTCACTGTGTTTCTCTCTGACCCCTCAGGTATCAGTGGGGACATCACCATGACCCAGTCTCCCCCAGTGCTGTCAGTGGGACTGGGCCAGACCACAACCATCACCTGTACGGCCAGTCAATATGTTAGCAATGAGCTTTCCTGGTACCAGCAGCGAGAAGGTCAGAAACCCTCTCTCCTGATCTATGCTGCAACAACTCGATTCACTGGAGTCTCCAATCGATTCACCGGCAGTGGATCAGGGACCAGTTTCACCCTGAAAATCAGCAACGTTCAGAATGAGGATGTCGCTGACTATTACTGTCAGCAGGATTACAGCTGGCCTTCACATTGATACAGAGCCGTACAAAAACCTCAAAGCACACAGCACCACCTCCTGTACTGACACATCCACAGTTATATAAAATGCATAATAATGGACACACAGTCCCACCGCCTGAACTGACATATCCCACAGTTAGATCTAAATGAAACTGAACAAATTACCCCATGCTGGGATGGTCACTGTCCATGACACACTCCAGTCCCTGTGGTGTCTCAACGCTCACTGAAGGCCTCAAGTTTCCCTCTTCCACTCCATGGCCACATGTGAAGAACAGCTGCAAGATTTAACAACGAAAAATAAAGTTCACAACCCAGAGGCAGAGACAGAAAGACACAAAAAGAGGGTGAGAGTGATCGACAGACTGGGAGATAGGCAGAGGGTGAGAGTGACAGAGGGAAGCAGAGAGCTGAGGTTTTTGTACAGCCTCTGCACTGGGAGCTCTCACTGTGGCTTACGTTCGGTAAAGGAACCAAGCTCAGACTGAGTAAGTAAACCTCAATCCTCCCTTAATAACCCTTTCAATACTGAAACTTTCTAAAACACAAATGCTGAATTGCTGCAGGTGTTAGTGGGGAGCTGCAGTGAATGAAATGGTTGATTGAACATAGAATATAGAAGAATACAGCGCAGTACAGGCCCTTCGGCCCTCGATGTTGCGCCGATCCAAGCCCACCTAACCTACACTAGCCCACTATCCTCCATATGCCTATCCAATGCTGCTTAAATGCCCATAATGAGGGAGACTCCACCACTGCTACTGGCAGGGCATTCCATGAACTCACGATTGAGGAGCACTTTGTCTAACAGGGTGTCCAGCTGTATTTCTGTCATCCTATTGCCCCCTTTAAGTGGCAAGATATAAGTCAGTCAGTTTTACTCACCGTGTGGAGGAGCTCTGTCCATTTGCAGCCTGTGGTCCCATTCCTGCAGCATGGAGTGAAATCAGTGAGTAGCCTCCTGCCAGTCTCAGTGTGACGGACACGGGCAGAGTTTGATGTGAGCTCTGGCTCCCTGTCCCAGTCTCTGATCTCACTGACCTCAGCAGCAGCAGCAGCAGCAGCAGCAGCAGCAGCAGCAGCAGCAGCAGCAGCAGCAGCAGCAGCAGCAGCAGCAGCAGCAGCAGCAGCAGCAGCAGCAGCAGCAGCAGCAGCAGCAGCAGCAGCAGCAGCAGCAGCAGCAGCAGCAGCAGCAGCAGCAGCAGCAGCAGCAGCAGCAGCAGCAGCAGCAGCAGCAGCAGCAGCAGCAGCAGCAGCAGCAGCAGCAGCAGCAGCAGCAGCAGCAGCAGCAGCAGCAGCAGCAGCAGCAGCAGCAGCAGCAGCAGCAGCAGCAGCAGCAGCAGCAGCAGCAGCAGCAGCAGCAGCAGCAGCAGCAGCAGCAGCAGCAGCAGCAGCAGCAGCAGCAGCAGCAGCAGCAGCAGCAGCAGCAGCAGCAGCAGCAGCAGCACAGTGAGACACCGAGCTCCCACCTCCCCCAGCTTTAACTCTGCTCAATCACACAATCACAGAATTGTTACAGTGCACACAGAGGACGTTCAGCCCATCCTGTCTGGACCGGCTCTCCGAATGAGCAATTGACTGAGTGTCATTCTCCTGCCTTCTCCCTGTCACCCTGCACATTGTTCCTTTTCAAATAACAGTCTCATGCCCTTCGGAATGTTTCAATTGAAGCTGCCTCCACCACACTCTCAGGCAGTGCATTCCACACCTTAACCACTCACTGGCTGAAAATGTTTTTCCCTCATCTCACTTTTGCTTCTTTTACCAATTATTTTCAATCCATGGCCTCTCCCCCTCAATTCTTTCTCACTTGGGAACATTTTCTCCTGGTTTACTCTGTTCAGACCCCTCCTGATTTTGAATTTCTCGATCAAATCTCCTCTCTGCCTTCTCTTCTCTGAGGAAGACAGTCCCAACTTCTTCAGTCTATCTTCATAACTAACGTCCCTCATCCTCAATGGGTCAGATAGCCCACTCCTGCTCCTATTTCTAATGTTCTTATTATCTTATCTTCCTATGTGAGAGACACACATCAGATTTCCACTAAACACTCTGTGGATGTACCTTCCCAGTCTTATTCCCAACACTCCATGCAGTCCCATCCTTACACAGTGACCCTGATTTAGAATTTATTACTCTCTCTCCCTCACTCTGAAACTGGGTAAGAAGTTCTATTCCTTATTCTGGTGCTATGTATCTCTCCCAGGATTCTGTGCACCTCTTTGTTCCTCTCTGGTATTACCTCCTGGATCCCACAGCCCAGCCAAGTTAGTTTAAACCCTCTTCAGAAGTACTAGTAAATCACCCCAAAGGAACTCAGTCCCAGGTCTGTTCAGGAGCAACCCGTCTGGTCTGTACATGTCCATCTCCCCCCAAAGCCAGTCCCAATGTTAAAATAATCGAAAACCCTTCCTCCTGGACTGTCTTTTCAGTTCCACAGTCACCTGTGCTATCCTCCTCTTTCTATTCTCACTTGTGTCAATGGGGGTAATCTTGGAGATTCCTCCTTTTGAGC
>NW_025207633.1:12297-13201 GCF_004010195.1 Chiloscyllium plagiosum | reverse complement strand
GCCTGACACTGCATATTGCCACAGTAAAATAAGTGTTCATTCAGCATCTCACGCTGGTTTCACAGGAATATGGGGAAGCCATTCAGCCCATTGACATTATTGGAGAAGAACAGGGACAGCCCATTCAGTGCCTCCAGCATATTACTCAGGAAGAGAAGGAGTCAAGTGTGATGGACCACACCAGAGCCCCTCGAAAATATTGGAAGGCGGTAACCTAGACTCTTTGTTTTATTTTAAACGGAATATAAAGTGATTGTTCCAGATGCAATGTGACAGGTCAAACTACTCGGTGTGAAGCTAAAGACTATTTACTGAAATACGAAAGATAAAATGAAAGCAAAGAAAGAGGAATTTAGAAAAATGTAGTTCTATTGGACAAGTTAACAGAATAACAAATCTAGGAACTATTACTAATTAACTGAACCAATATAGGAAAAACCCATAAACACAGCCCCTGGCAAAAAGGAAAATTCAGACACAGATTGTCACAAACATTTCTCTAATCCAGGAATTAAAAACAGCACCAAGAGAAAATTCAGAGAGATTAGCAGTCAGGAGATAGTCACTGAAGCTTCCAACTCTGTGGAGACCCCAATAGTTTCTGATGCTACTTGGAAACCAAAACCCAGAGATCGTAATTTGTGAGAGCTGGCCACACCCATTCAGTCTGCATTAAAATTAACCCAAAACCTCCCTAGCTGTTTACTCAGTGGCCTAAACTAACCAGTTTGGTAACGATCATTCAATCTCTCTCTGAAAAGAAACCAGGACAAAATAACCTCTCAAAGCCTGCAGCATCATCACACTTGCCAGCACATCGAGCTGTCAAACAGGAACCGGGGTAACCCAAGCAGGCCCTTGGTCCTGTCCAATCGGAAGAGGAAGAAGCTATTCAGTCCCTTGC
>NW_025207633.1:8981-11335 GCF_004010195.1 Chiloscyllium plagiosum | reverse complement strand
GTCCCAAAAGCTCTCTCCACAAGGCTCTGCAACAGCAGGTAGATGGCTTTGCTTATGTACTCGAATCATCTTACAATGAAGGACAGCATACCATTGACTGCACCCGTTACTTCCACAGGGTTTGATTCAGAGCAGTCAGCGTAGACTTGTGTGTGGGCGATCATGCTTCCCAAATTTGTTAGCGTTCTTTGATAAAGTGACCAGGAAGGTTTGCGAGGACAGAGCTGTAAATTTAGTCTCTATGGATTTCAGTAAGGCCTTTGATAAGGCTCCACATGACAGGTTGCTCTGGAAAGTTCCATCACGTGGAATGCTGGGGGAACTGGCCAGTCGGATACACAGTTGGGTTGATGATCGGAAGCAGAGGGTTTAGTGGAAGGATGATGGTCAGACTGCAGGCTGTGTCCATTGCTGTTTGTGATCTATGATTTGGTTGAGAATGTACAAGGCATGATTAATAAGTTTGCAGATGACACTAAAATAAGTGGTAGCGTGATCAGTGAGGAAGTTTATCAGAAATTGCAGCAGGACTTTAATCAGGTGGGGAAGTGGGCCGAGAAATGGCAATGAACTTTAATATAGATGTGTGAGGTCTTCCATTTTGGAAACTCAAATCAAGGTAGGAGTTTCACGGTGAATGGGAGGGTCTTAAGGGATGCAATGGGCAGAGAGACCTTGGTTTTCAGGGCCACGGTTCTCCAAGAGTAGAGTCACAGCTAGACAGGGCAGTGAAGAAAGCTTTTAGCACATTGGCCTTCATCAGGCAGGATATTGAGTATAGAAGTTGGGAACTTATGCTGCAGTTACACAGGACTTTGGTACGGCCGCACTTGGTGTATTGTGTTCAGCTTTTGTAACCTTGTTGTCGGGAAGATGTTATTAAATTAGAAAGAGCGCTGAAGAAATTTACAAAGACGTTGCCAGGACCCAATGGTCTGAGTTAGAGGGAGACGTTGGACAAGCTAGGACCTTTTCGTTAAAGTGTAGGAGACTGAGGGAGTCCTATAGTGCTGTATAAATTCACGAGGGGTATGGATAGGGTTAATGCTCTCAGTCTTTTTCCCAGGTGTACAGTATTGAGGATTAGAGGAGATCAGTTTAAGGTTCGAGGGGAAGGAATAAAAGGGAACCCGAGGGGGCACTTCTTTACACAGAGGGTGGCACATGGATGAGCTGCCAGCAGATGTGGTTGGGGGGTGAATATTAACAACATTTCAATGCATTTGGATAAATATGTCGATAGGAAAGGACTGGAAGGATATGGGCCAACTGCAGGGAAATGGGGCGAATGTGGATGGATATTTACAAGTTGGAGATGAACCCCTCTGTTAATTAAAACCAAACACCCAGAAAAGCTCGCCTCACCTCGTAATCTGTTAAAATATGAGTGACACAGATCTCCTATATTCGACTATTTAAGCAAAAATTAACAAGTTTGTTTCTTTACTTTAATAGTGAACACTAAACAACAATTAATCATAAATACAAGCTACTTACTATCTGACTCCAACTCTGTAAAAAATGCTGTTCCAACAGCCCACATATTAAACATTACAATCTCAAGACCACACAGTCTCTATCTTCCCCACTGTGTTCACTCTTTCAGCTGCTGATCTCCCTGGGTCATTTTTTTATTGCAAGTAGGTTTGCATGAACATGTATCTTTGATAGAGAGTGTTTGAGATGGCCAGTTAGCACTCCTGCTCTACAGCAGTGGCTCTGCTGTTGGATGGCAGTAGCTCTCCCACCAGTGTTCAAAATGCTGGGTTTGTATACTCCCCATGATATAGTAATTCTCATAATTTGGTTGCTGTCCAGCTATCCAAACAATAATATTCAAATTCTGTTGGCTTCTGGTTTCCTGAGCGTTATTTAAACTCTTTGGTTTCATTTGAATGGCTTTCAAAACAGCAACCAAAACTCAGGTATCGATTTCTCAGCTCGTGGTGACATGTGGAACAGTGTGACATTTAGCTGGCATCTGTGGCTTTAATTTCTATTCGGCAAAACCCGTTCTGTTTTAAAGTACCCTACATGTTTTTGGCTTCGTAACATCTCCCCACTTCAGGAAATAAAATGAAACAGCAGAATGAAAAGATGGCTACATTTCTTTTCCTCTAATTCTTAATCCCAATTTTATGAAATACAAAAGTATTGATCTCAGTTATATCATTCATATTAATTCTGCACACCATTATAACACTGGAATAAGGCAAATCTTACCTATACTTTTTCCTTTAAATCCGCGAAAACACATCTGCTATCACATTGTAGGATCCGCAGCATGTACATTTTGTGAGTTTAAAGGCGGTAAGGTAAGACTCCAATGAAATAGTCTCATATTCTGCTCTTTA
>NW_025207633.1:6928-8254 GCF_004010195.1 Chiloscyllium plagiosum | reverse complement strand
GCTGCTGAAGTTTGGAACAAACTTCTGATAGAATCCATTCAGTCCCAAAAATCGAAACGCGTCTTTCTTCGAGGATGGTCGTGGAAATTCCTCAAAGCCCTTTGCCTTTGTATTCCATGGGGTCAACCTCCATGTCCAATGTAATGTCCCAAGAACGTCACCTCTGCCTTTGCGAATTCTGTTTTCTTTAAGTTTATTACCAAGTTTGCTTCTTGTAATCGTTCAACATGCTCTGCCAACTGTAACATGTGAGCTTTCAATCACTTTCCAAAGATCACTACATCATACAGATAAGCTGCACAATTTGTTCATCTGGCCACAGCTCTGTTTCTGAGTCTTAAATGTGTCTGGAGCATTATTTATCCATTTAAAATACTCGATAAAGTTTTTTTGTCATCTCCAGTGTCTTTACTAGATAGCTTAACTGACTCCACATTTTTTTTAATTTGAAAGGGGCCACTAAACCTGGCTTTGAAGGGATTTTTTATCACTGGTGGCAATACTACTACGTCATCCCCACGGGAAATCCTCAATGTTTCAGAATTTTTATCTGCCACCTGCTTCACTCTATCTTGTGCTCTTCAGATACAATTTAGCTAACTCACCTATTCCATCTACTCTCTCCTTCACCTCATACACAGAATCCAAGCGTGAGATTTCCGACTTTGGTCCTGTCAATTTATATTTAATTAATTTCAAAGGACCTCTCACTTCACAAACGAATATTTTCTCAGAGGAAGTAAACTGAGTAGATTTATTTGAGCCATCTCTAATGGCAAACAATATAATGGGATATTTTTATTCCAATCATTCGGGTAATCATAACAGTACGCTGTTAACATGGTCTTCAGCGTCTGATGCTAACTTTCCAAGGCTCCCTGGGATTCAGGATCCGACGCACTTGATTTAAACTGCTGTATGCTGAAGCTATCCATGACTTCCTGAAACAGCTGAGCGGTAAACTGAGATCCTTGGTCTGACTGAATCTTACTGCCTAGCCCACAGCGAGTAAAGATAGATACCAACCACACACACACCCACCCCCCCACCTTCTTTTTTATCTTAACATTCCGTAATGTAATTGCCTCTGGAAATCTGGTAGACACATTCATTATTGTCAGCAAATATAGGTTTCCACTTCTATTTTAGGAAGGGGAGCTACACAATTAATCATAACCCACGTGAAATGTTCTTCGAATGCAGTAATTGGCAAGAGAAGTGCTGGTTTTATTACTGCCTGTTACTTACCTACCATTTGGTATGTATGTCATGTACAAAAAACACCACGTCCTTGTGCATTCCAGGCCACTAGAAATGCTTCTGTAC
>NW_025207633.1:4147-6214 GCF_004010195.1 Chiloscyllium plagiosum | reverse complement strand
GGGCAGGAGCGTTGACGTTTCAGGCATAAATCCTTCATCAGGAAAGTGGGAGGTAAGGGAGGGAGAAGGAGATTGAAAAATAAATAGGAGGGTGGGGGTGCAGCTGGGTGGAAGGGAGCTTGGAAGGCGATAGGTAGATGCAGGTGGGGTGTGATGGTGATAGGTCGGACAGGAGAGTGATAGGACACCTATCGGTGGTAGGACAGCTGGAACCCTCAAACTGTACAGCATCAATGTCGACTTCACCAAATTCCAAATCTCCTCTCCACCAACCTCTCCCAGATCCAACCGTTCAACCTAGTACTGCCCTCTTGAACCGCCCTAACTGGCCATCTTCATTCCCACCTATCGACTCCACCCTCCCCTCCGACATATCACTATCACTCCCACCTACATCTTCATATTGTCTTCCCAGTGACCCTCCCACCAGCCCAACTACTCCCCTCGTATTTATCTTTCAGCCCCATTGTCCGCCCACCACATTCCTGACGATGGGTTTATGTCTGATATTCGATTGTCCTTCTGTGCAGATGCTGCCTGATCTGTTGTGCTTTTCTGGTGCCTCACTTCTCAACTATTAGAGACTGAGCAGAACCCATATCTCACAAAATTATAACTTCTTGTCCTTCTCCCCCTGTTCTTTCTGAGTAAACTTTATCTACAGAGGCGAATTCTTTCAGAGCTCAGGCACTGCCTCTATACCCAGCCCTTGCCTAGGCTGTGCACTATCCTGCAGCTCCTCGGCTCCACTTGGGGTCTCCTTTACCAGGTTCACTAATGCCACTGGGCTTAGCCTCTTCTACCACATCTTTCCCCAAAGTGCCTTCATTCCACGCCCATCATGGTGTGTCCCAGCTTACTGCAGTGAAAGCACCTTATCCCAGTGCCCTTCTTTAACCATCGGCACTGTCATTTTATGTATTACACTCCCTTATAGTGAGATCACCTGAGGCCTTTCACCACTTTTCAACTCCTTTGGGCTTCTTTTTTCACCTGTGGTAAAGTATTATGCGCTACTGTTCGCTTTGTAATGTGTGATCTTCCTTTCTCCCAATTTCTATCCCTCACAGGATGTAAATCCCATGCCCCAGTGCATATTTACCTGCCATTTCTGCCGTGCTTCTCACTTCTTGAACTTTCGGTACATTCACATGAGCGAATTCCCCAGGTTCACCAGTTAGTGAGTGCAGCCAGTTATTCTCATCTCAATGCAGTGTGATTTTCCTGTACCTAATACTGTGGCCCCTTGTTTTAGACGTCCCAGATAGGGGAATAATCATCTCTGCTTCCAATCTGTCTCACCCTGTCAGAGTTTTGTATATTTCACTGAGATCTCCACTCATTTACCGAAACCCCATTGAATACTGGCCCAGTCACCCCAAACTCTGTTCCCACAACAAACCTATCATGCCAGATGATCCCTGGTCTCCTTCGCTGCACTCCCTCAATGGCAGTTTTGTCCTTTATTAGGTAAGAAGACCAAAAATGCACACAATACTGTACAATGTTTGAGATGATGTCTCATCAAGGCCCTGTATAGCTGCAGTAAGACACCCTTTCTCCTGGACTCACATCCCCCTGAAATGCAGGTCAACACATCATTTATCTTTCTCACTGCTTTCTGTTTCTACAATATTGCTTTCAGCGACTGGTGCACAAGATGCAGATCCTTTTCAATGTTACAGCTCCCCACTTGGTGGGTCTGTGGACACTGGTCAGCGTGCCAATGCCATGCCCAGTATTGACTTCTGGTTACAGAACTCACTGAGCTGCATGGGCCTCAGACGTTTATGCAGAAGGAAACAACAAAAAGGAACATACGTCCCTTTGTAGATCAACATGTTTCAACAAATCCTTTTCAAATGGCAGGCTGCCAATTTATCGTTTCCACCAAAGGGCACACCGTCACCTCTATCCCCATTGTCCTCCATCTGTCACGTGTTTACCCATTCACTCCACTTGTCTTAGTCTTCTCGGTGCTTTTTTACATCCTCCTCACCCACTCACAATCCCACATCCGTTAGTGCTGTCAGCAGGCTGGGATATATTGTATCTGATTCCAGCAAC
>NW_025207633.1:0-3197 GCF_004010195.1 Chiloscyllium plagiosum | reverse complement strand
TCTGTATGTATGGAACATAGTGATAGTGGGTCATGTCTTTTGGTGGCCAGTTGGTGTTCCTGTATCCTCGTCACACGACAACAGGACAGTTTCAATGGTGGAAAAGTGATTTTATACACACTATTTAATCAATGTGTATGCAGATAAGTAGCATTTTTCACATGTGCATAACACATTATAAATGAGCAACAGAGACACAGTTGACGAAAAATGATGCATATGATGTATAAAATTGATAAAACATTAAAACATTATTTGATCCTCTCAACGTTCCCTCCTTTTCTGGAATTCCCAACTCTACTCTCTCATTCTTCCTAGGATGTGTGCTCCAAATTCTTGATTCTAGTGCCCCAATTTATTTCAGTTAATCCCCTTTCTACCGTGACTTCAATATATTGGCCTGCTGGGTTCTTTCCAAAGCTACTGTCTGTCATATTATTGGAGATAAATATTCTGGCATCAGACTCAGCATTTGAACATATTACTCTGTTGTACAGGCACTGTACAAAGGACCACAGCACACAGGCATTGACAAAACATTGGGGGATGTTCATCTCCTTCTTTCGATAATGTAATTTTCGCATTTTCCAAATCTCCATATCTATATCCTCTCTCTCGTTCTCCCTTTGTATCTAGTTAAGAAATCCACCAATTATTCTTCGTGTCCCACCTCTCAAAACTCCTTCTTTTAGTTTATATCTAACACTCTATTCAAGATGTAATGTGGTTATAATTAAGCAATGTAACTACAAAGACATGCAGGAGGAGCTGTCCAGAGTAAATTGGAAGGGGAGCTGAGCAGGAAAGACCATGGAGCAGCAATAGGAGGAGGTTCTGGGGATATTTCGGAAGATACTACTAGAAATGCAACCCCAAAAAGATGAAACATACTCAAGGGAGGACAAGGCAGCCATGAGTGATAATGCATCAAACCAAAAGAGGAAAAATACAATGTGGTGAAAATGATTGGGAATCCAGATAATTCATTGGCTCTGAAACTACATAAGGCTGGCGTCACTGACACTGCAGAGCTCTTAATCGTGGTCAGGGAGAGAAACAGAGGAAACACATTCACTTTAAACACAGAAGATGGTATTTCCTAAGGAAAATGATTCAGGTGAATTAAACATTTGAATTAAGATCAGTTAAATGCTTTTGCGGACTGTGTCATATTCGAAGCAAGATCCGGGGAGACAGACCCTCAGCAGAATGAGAGTTTGAAAATTGAAGTATTTCCACATCAGATACCAGGTTAGGTCACTGAGTGCAGGGCTAATGGGTGAATGGGTCTCAGTGAGAATTGGGAAACAGACAGCAGAGTTGCTTTGCAGATATCGCAGCTCGAAACTGCGTATTCATGTAGTACTGTAAACCACAGTAGCAGGAGAAGCAGACCTGCATTCAACCACAACCTGAAACTTTTTTCCAGGGTAACACTTCAGTCTGTCATTACCATCAACACCATCTGTGGCTCAGTGACGAGTGTGAGTGAACATTGCAGAGTCAGAATTACATGAACTTTAACCTGATGCTAACTCATTAAAGCAACCGGACTTGACCAACAGATCTGAACAAAGCGCTGCAGTTCTGTCACGTTCAGTTATAAAATAGTGATGGACGATTAAACAAATGACTGGAGGAGAGGGCTCCACAAACATCCCCATCCTAAATAATGGAACAGACCTACACATCAATGTAAAAGATAAGGATGTTTTATCTAGACCTACACATCAATGTAAAAGATAAGGATGTTTTATCTGCACCATCCTCTGCCAGAAGTGTTGTGTCGATGATACACCTCACCCTCATCATGATGCCCACAAAATCACAGATGCCAGTCTTCAACTAATTCGATTTGCTGACCGTGACATGAAGAAACAGCTGAACACAGTAGATACGACAAAGGCAATGGGCCCTGACACCATTCCTGCAATCGGACTGAAGCCTTGTGCGACACAACAAGCCGTGTCCCTGGGGAAGCTGTTTCATTCCAGCTCCAACTCTAACATCTCCCTGGCAATGTGGAAAATTAGTCAGCTATGTCCCGTTCCCTAAGAGGGGAATAATTACAATCTGACCAATTACCACCCCCTCAGTCCCATCATGAAAGTCAAATTGGTGGGAGTTGTTTTTGACAGAGCTGTCAAGCAGCACAGAAATAACCTGCGCAGTGTGGTTTCCGACACGTTCTCCATGTCGAGATAGTGTTATGGAGATGTCACTGGATTACTAATCTAGACCAGACTAATGCTCTGGCAGCGGGTGGAAATTAAAAACAATGAATAAAATATCGAGGTCTAAAATCTGGTGTCAGTAACAGTGACCTTGAAGCCAACATCGATTGGAAACAGAATTTACTTCTCCAATCCAACATCGATTGGAAACAGAATTTACTTCTCCAATTAATTTTTAGGAAGTGAATCTCCCATGATTTCCTGGGCTGGCCTAAAACTGACTCCAAAGACCCTGACATGTGATGAACATTTCAATGGTCTCTAAAACGGCCAAGCAAAGCACCCATTTGTATCAAACTACTCCGAGGTCTGAAAGGATGAAACCGGATAGAACATCCGGCCTCAGCATCAATGTCGGAAAAGGGAATGGGAACACAGTCCTGTCGACCCTGCAGAGACCCCCTTTTAACATCTGAGAGCTTGTGACAGCATTTACCGAGCTTTCCCACAGACTTCACAGAAAGAGCGGGAAAGGAGTAGGTCATACAACACATTGAGCCTCCCCCATTCTAGTTCATGGAAACAATCTGCTCAATGCACTTACCCCACATGATGTACATATCCGTTAATGTGAATAACCTTGGGAAACGATAAAATAGGATGTGCAGTAGTACGTTTGCTCCATCGAGTTTGCTACTCAATTCAATGTAATGATGCTTGGCCCTTCATTTCCACACTGTACTCCTACTCTCCCATCATCCCTTTACTCTCTCTAAATCCTTATAATCAGTATCTTGGTTTCCAGGTGCGAGCGAATTCCCCAGGTTCACCAGTTAGTGAGTGCAGCCAGTTATTCTCATCTCAATGCAGTGTGATTTTCCTGTACCTAATACTGTGGCCCCTTGCTTTAGACGTCCCAGATAGGGGAATAATCATCTCTGCTTCCAATCTGTCTCACCATGTCAGAGTTTTGTATATTTCACTGAGATATCCACTCATTTACCGAAACCCCATTGAATACTG
>NW_025207632.1:0-13201 GCF_004010195.1 Chiloscyllium plagiosum | reverse complement strand
TGTGCTGTTACCCAGGGGATGCTGGAGTTTGAAGACGCTGACTGGTGTGCTGTTACCCAGGGGATGCTGGGGTTTGAAGACGCTGACTGGTGTGCTGTTACCCAGGGGATGCTGGAGTTTGAAGGTGCTGACTGGTGTGATGTTACCCAGGGGATGCTGGAGTTTGAAGGAGCTGACTGGTGTGCTTGTACCCAGGGGATGCTGGAGTTTGAAGATGCTGACTGGTGTGCTGTTTCCCAGGGGATGCTGGAGTTTGAAGGAGCTGACTGGTGTGCTGTTACCCAGGGGATGCTGGAGTTTTTGGGTGCTGACAGATAAGATTAAACAGTGGTTAAGGAGAGATCGTCTGGGGATGCTGGGGTTTGAAGACGCTGACTGGTGTGCTGTTACCCAGGGGATGCTGGAGTTTGAAGGTGCTGACTGGTGTGCTGTTTCCCAGGGGAATGCTGGAGTTTGAGGGTGCTGACAGATAAGATTAAACAGTGGTTAAGGAGAGATCGTCTTAATCCTGAGCATTTGAGAATTCAAGACTTCAGTCTTGAAGTCAGAAGTTTGTGAGTTTGAGTCCAAGGCTCGAGTCTTGAGTACATCACCTCTGTGCAGTGTTGTTGGTGTGCTGTCCTTGGGGATGAGATGCAAAAATGTAAGTTCTCCATTTTGAAGAAGAGCAGGTGAAATCTTCCTGATGTCATTCAGAACTGAGCTCGATCACCTCATCCTTACCTCAGAGCTGTTTGCTGGAGCTTGCGGTGTGAAAATATTTTCAATTACGGCAAGGACTGCACTTCAAGAGTGCATCTGTGGTTGTCAAACATGTTTGGATGTCCTGAGTGGTGCTGTATAACTGTATCTGTCACCCTTTAACTTTTCTTGCTGACAGGAGTGGAAATGCCTCTTCAACCACTTCCCACTCAATTTACTTCGACCAGCTTCCAGCCGAGTAAGTCCAATGGGATGTGAGCTTTCATTGCAAGGGGCCTGTGTCAGGGGAGTATTGAAGGCTTGCTACAATTGGACATGTTTTTAATGAGATCACGCCTGTAATACTCTGGACAGTACATTTTTACAATTCTGGTAGTATAGGTACACTGATAATCAGGGTCACACTACTTTCTGATTGCTACTAGAAATCTAAATGGTCTGGTTATTTGCCAAAATGGTCAGTTTTCTTCTGTATTAGTCATAGAGATGTACAGCATGGAAATAGAGCCTTCTGTCCATGGCAACCAGTTATCTCAAATTAATCCAGACCCATTTGCCAGCACTTGCCTCATATCCCTCTAAACTCTTCCTATTCATAAACCCATCCAGATGCCTTTTAAATGTTGTAATTGTACCAGCCTCCACCACTTCCTCTGGCAGCTCATTCCATGCACGCACCACCCTCTGGGTGAAAAGGTTGCCCTTTAAGTCCCTTTTATATCTTTCCCCTCTCACCCTAAACCTATGCCGTCTAGTCTGGACTACCCCAGCTCAGGGAAAAGACCTTATGTATTTACCCTATCCATGCCCCTCATGATTTTACAAACCTCTATAATCTCAGCCTCCGAGGCTCCAGGGAAAACAGCCTCAGATGGGCCAATGAATGGTGGAGATCGAAACTTTTCTCATTCTTATTGAGTTAGGATCATAGAATTTTACAGTAGAGTAGGAGGCCATTTGATCCATCGCTTCTGCACCACCTCTTAGAAGAGCTACCCAGCTAGTCCCACTCTCTAGCCCTATTTCGGTAGCACTCTATTTTCATCCTTTTCAAATATTTATCCAGCTCTCTTCTGAAACCCCCCTATGCAATCCTCCTCCAGCACTCTCCCAGGCAGCACATTCCAAATCCTGAGGAAAGACGTTTCTTTTCATCTCACTCCAAGCTCGCTTGCTGACGATCTTGAAATTGTGACCCCTAGTTTCTAATGGAAACAGAATGTCCTTCTTTGCCCTGTCAAAAATTGTTCATAATATTGAACACCTCAATAAGGACACCTCTAAATTTTATCCACTCCAAGGAGAATAAGCCCAATGGCTCAAATCTTTCCTTATATCTAAAACCCCGCGTTCCTGGTATTGTTCTAGTAAATCTCCTTTGACGTGTCTCCAGGGCTTTAGCATCTTTTCTTAAATAAAGTGCCCAGATTGGAACACAATACAACCTGACCAATGATCGGTAGAGGGGGAGCATCACTTCCTTGCTTTGATACTCTATTCCTCTTTCTATAAACCCAAGGATCCTGTAAATCTTCTTACCAACTGTTTCACCCTGTCTGGCCACCTTCAGACAATCATGCAGTGAGCCCCAAGGTCCCTCTGCTCCTGTACTCTCCTCATAGTTGTACCATTGAGCCTGTATTATCTCTCCATGTCTGCTCTGTGAAAATGTATCACCTCACATTTCGTGACAATGAATTGCTATGGTTGCCAGCTATAGAATTGATCTGAGTTCAGAGGGAAGTCATATAGAAAAATATATGTTTGACTTCATCAGATTCTCACAATGCTAGAAAGAGATCTTTCCAGTTGTTTCTGCTTCAGGACTTTCAGCTTACTTTTCAGGAGTGTCAGAGTTTGGCTTTCTCCATCTTAGAAGTCTTTCTTCAACTGATACCACAGGTAAGACTTGAAACAAGTCAGCATCTCCAGTCCAGAGGGTGTTGCTGGGCAATCTTCACCATAGGACCTCTCCAAAACAAGCATGTTCAACAATTAATGTGAATGATTTGGGTGTGAACAGAAGAGGTATGGTTAATAAGTTTGCAGGTGGCACCAAAATTGGAGGCGTCTGGGACAGTGAAGAAGGTTACCTCAGCGTACAATGGGGTCTTGATCAGATGGGCCAATGGGCTGAGGAGTGGTAGATGGAGTTTAATTTAGATAAATGCGAGGTGCTGCCTTTTGGAAAGAAAATTAGTGCAGGACTTATACACTTAATGTCAAGACTGTGTGGTGCTAGAAAATCACTGATGAAGGGTTTATGCCTGAAATGTCGATTGTCCTGCTCCTCGGATGCTGTCTGACATGCTGTGCTTTTCCAGCACCACACAGTCTCGACTCTGATCTCCAGCATTGCAGTCCTCACTTTCTGCTTATACACTTAGTGGTAAGATCCTTGGGAGTGTTGTTGAACAAAGAGACCTTGCAGTACAGGTTCATAGCTCCTTGAAAGTGGAGTCCCAGGTAGACAGGGTAGCAAAGAAAGCATTTAGTATGCTTTCTTTTATTGGTCAGAGCATTGAGTGTCAGAGTTGGGAGGTCATGTTACAACTGTACAGGACATTGTTTCGGCCACTTCTGGAATACCCATGCAGTTTGGGTCTCTCTGTTACTGGAAGGATGTTGTGAAACTTGAAAGGGTTCACAAAAGATTTACAAGAATATTGCTGGAGGGTTTGAGCTATAGGGAGAGGCTGAATAGGTGGCGGCAATTTTCCTTGGAGCGTCAGAGGCTGAGGGGTGACCTTACAGAGGTTTATAAAATCATGAGGGGTGTGGATAGGGTAAATAGACAAGGTCTTTTCCCCAGGGTGGGAGTGTCTCGAACTAGAGGGCATGGATTTCAAGTGAGAGAGGAAATATTTGAATGGGATCTAAGGGGCGAAACCATACCAAGTGTTCTTGATTAACCCCTGCCTCTCCAAGTGCAGTGTTATTCTGTCCCTCAGAATTGCCTGCAATCGTTTCCCCTGACCTCCACTGAAATTAGGCTGACCAGCTTCCTGATTTATCCCTCCCTCCCTTCTTACATTCCGTTCTCTGTTGTGCAGAGGAATGTGAGACAATTTCATCGAAATGTAGAAAAGAGCTTGACAGTGTGGGCTCTCGAATGTTGTTTCTGCCTGCTGGGGAATCCAGAACATGGGGACAAAGGCGTAAGATAAGAGGTTGTTGTTTTAAACTGAGGTGAGGAGAAATTTCTTCACGCAAACGATTGCGAAACTTTGAAATTCTCTCAGGGGAGGCTCAGTTGTTGAATATATTTATGGCTGCGATAGACAGATTTTTGGTCTCTCAGGGAATTAAGGGACATGGGGTATGGGCGGGGGTGTGGAGTTGGAGTCCACGCTCAGCAATAATAAAACTGAATGGCAGAACAGGTCTGACAGGCTGCATGATCTATTCCTGTTCCTATTCCATGTGTTCAAATGGAGATGTCAACCAGCCATTATAATGTTTCTATTATCATCCCTTCTGATTAATGAGAAGAGGCAGCACAGACAGGATTTCAGCTTAAGGGGATGGCATTTGAAATTTTATAATAAATTATTTTGACACACCTTTTGCAAAGGCCAAGAAAATAATCTCTGCCTGTTTAATCATTGCCAGCGCATAGGACTTTACAAATCGCTTCACTTTAATGAATTTTATGTTTTCAAAACTGTCAGCCCACAGATCTGGACTGAACGGCTTATGTAACAAGAAAGTGTAGAATGAGTAAAGACTATTCAGCCCGTCATATCCCGTTCGTCCCCAGGCTGTGTCATGGATGTTAAATCCCAGGGGTTAATTGTTGTACGGACAGGATCCAGGCACACAGTTTTCAGAGATTTATTCTAACTCATACATTACCCATTTCCCACCCACTGATTACTTGTCCTTCATGTTATAGTGATTGTAACGAGGTCAGGCAGCTGGACCCCACAGAATATGAGTTCCCTGACTGGGGCTGTTAATCTGATCCAATCACGGAGCCCTGACACTCTGGTACCTGATGCTAATTGAGGCAGTACTGTGGTCAAAGACTGTTCATGTGTGAATGAAGGGTGACTTGGTGATTGAATAACTGAAATAACTCTGTAGAGTTATTTCAGTTATGACAAGAGTGGGATCAATGATGTAACTACACAAAAGAGTCTACTAGCTGAAGCCTGACTAGATTTCAAACAGGCGCAACAGCTGGCTTTATCATTAGACAATGTGACCAGTGGAGCGTATGCATTACAGAATATTCTGAAGGAAGTGGATGCCCTCTCCAGTTTGACTGAGTTTAGGGGGCACCGCTTGAGTGAAGACAATTGCTTAGCCTCACACAGGACATATCCTGATCAGAAAGACTTTAGGCCAGCCCACAGCAAAACCCCAAAACAGAGCCAAACCTCGGCCAAACGGTTAAAACTTTCATCAGGAATTGGGCCGGAGAGCCATTGTAGTTGGTGCCAGTGTGTGGCCACAAGCGAGCAAAAGAGTCCTGCGAAACCTAAACTGAGTAAGGTAACTCCACAGAGGTCAGTATCCCACCGCCAAGTCATTGCTGTTTCAGACATGAACATTCCTTAACTATAGTACTGCCTCAGATGGAGTTAGACACCAGAGTGTCAGCATCTCTGATATGCACCTGTTCTTATCTGTCAGCCAGGACTCCCTGATTGGACCAGACTAACAGCCCCAATAAGGGAACTCATATCCTATGAGCGCCCCCTGGCTGACCTCATTACAATCATTGCAATATCAGAAACACATTTGCCATGGTCCCAGACAACATGTTTTCTCAATAGATAGGGATGTCTGGTGATGGTTTAACCCCTGGGTCGCCACACCTCAGGTGAGGGGAAAGGCTGAGAAAGAGAATCCTTTGTGGTAACCCCCACCTTGGAGCAGTGAAAATGATCCCATTAAAACAAATTATAACATCTCCAAACACACAACCTAATAACAATATAGGGCAATAAAGTATTGCACCTTCAGCATAACTAGAGGGACACTTTCTGAAGAAGCTGAGTTTAAAATCTAATTAAACTGCACCAAACCTTTTGGAAATGGGAAAGCAAGCTGCTTAATTGCATCGGTCTGCATTCTTGGATAAGATAATCTCCGAGTGGAAAAACAGTAGGTTTGCAGCAAAGATATTGAGAATTACAGATCCATCCGTCTCAGTATGACTGATAAATTTATTCACCCAAATTTGCCATACGATCGGACAATATGTTTGTGAGGACTTACACTTTCTTTTTTTTTGAGACACTGAGAGCAAGTGTTCAGATTTTGTTGGAAACATCACAGAAAGCAAACCTTCAGAAACCTATTTGCAATCTGTCACTACAAAGCGAGCAGAACATTCTTACCCCGAGGTGTCCCGATTCACAATTCCTCCTGATAACTCCCACAGATTCAACTCTTCTTTTCCCTTTAATCATCAACAGGATTTTTTGCAATAATCTGTTTTGAATAACATTATCAGAATAGGCTCGATTCCGCCAAGATGCATCTTCATTATCTTAAAATTAGAGGTTTTTTTAATAGTCTTAGGCAATTTCTAACTACTCATTCATGACTTGATTTGATATTAGAATTGACAGGGTCATTTATCCATTTTTGCTCCCATTCCTAATGGTTTTCATTTAATCAAATCCCACTTTTGAAGAAATGGAAATTTGCTTCAATTTTCATCCACCTGTAACAATGAATTCTGGCCAGCCATTTCCCAGTATACGTGGGCAATTTTAAACAGACTCTAATATTACCGAAGAGTGACAGTTCTGGAGTAAAACTGTTATTGAAGCATGAGTCCTATAATTTCTGTTAAAATGAAAACAAAGTATCCTTGAGATATCTTGTTCCTGGTTTCTTTTCTCCTTATTTTCACCTTTGCACTGAAATGTAATCATCCTTTTTAAATAATGCAACTTTTAAAAATAGCTCCTAGTTTAATTTAAAAAGAAATATGAAAATTGTCTCAATTTTCCTAAAGTGCCAGTCTCTGTGTATTGAAAGTGGGCAGTGGCATATTTCAAAATTGACCTTCAATTTGCCAATAATCAGTCCTACCGGCTGGTGGCCCCGTCAGCTTTGATTCTTGGTGTGAAGTATCAACTTGGTTCTTTGTAGTCTTACCACTGACCCTTCATATGCATCGTCTGATTGAGAGTTTCATTTAAATTTGGGATTGCATCACTGTGAAAGATGGCTGATTCCTCAGTACCACCTACCTGTTGGGAACCCTGTTTGACCAACTATCACATTGACAGGTTGACAGCAACAAGAACGGCAGCTTTCTACTGTCCTTCATTCATTGGATGAGGGCATTATCCCACCCTAATTGCCCAGAGGGCAGTTAAGAGGCAACCATATTGTGGTGGGTCTGGAATCACCAAGTAAAGATGGAAATGGCCCTCCCTAAAGGACTATGTTGGAAAAAAAAGGTTTTTTTTCCAACAATTGACAATGGATTTATGGTCATCATTAGACTCTTAATTCCAGATTTTTTTTCATTGAATTCAAATTCCCCCGTCTGCCATGGCAGCATTTGAACCCAGATACTCGAACATTCTCTGGATTTCTGGATTAACAGGCCACTAAGCTGTCGCCTCCCCCAGTGGGGATTGTGGATGCGATTCCCTCCAGGTTAACTAAACTAGAAAATCAGTCTCCATAATTTACTCAACGTGGAAGCTTAGAAGATTGTTTCCCACAAAATGGCGTATCCATCCCTTATTGTCATGCTTCACTTCTTTACAGAGTGCATTTCTTTCAGTAGACTGACGACACAATTCAAACTGTGACTCTACATGTGAAATTGTCCAGCTTTAGTGGTCATCTTTAATTCTGCACATTCGGCCTTCATATCAATACACAATGTGGATTTCCCCTTGCCATTCTGCAGTGTAGTAAGTACTTGCTGTAGCCAAGTATTCTTTCGAGAGGTTGTTCCTTAATATGATGGTTATGAAATCATTAGCCAGCTGACAGGTACATTTCTGTCTGACTGTGTTAGCTGGTTTCATTCCAGCCTACATCATTGAGACCTGCATCTCACAGGTGAGTCCCTGCTGCAGATTTAACATGAGTCATTGACAAATATAACAATCCATGTATCTTCATGTGAAGACATAAGGCTTCATGTGCAAACAGTGCTTTAAGGGTTAATACAATAACTACTGTGCTGCCCGTGTCTGAGCTGGTCGGGCTGTAGCTATTAATCAAACACAATGCAAATTGACAGTTATATTTAAATAATGAATGGGAACATTAAAAAATGAAATTGATTACATTTTGGTAACACATTCTAAACTCACTCTCTGTCTTTCCCTCACAAGAAAACACCATTTCTGCCAGACGTCATGTAATGGATGAATTTGTTTCTCAGAGGCAAGAAAAATTCATCTCTGCTTCTTAATTTTGTTTTCCCTTTCTTTCCTCATTGCTTTATCTGTACTGTTATTTTTAGATTTTACTTATAGGTTCGCAGGAAAAAAAAAGCATTACTGTGTAAATAGCAACATCTATCATGGTACACACGAGATTTAAACCTTTGTGAAAAAAAATACCTATTATGGACATTTGCAGATGTGGATTCTGAATTAGTTGCCTCATTTCCATCATAGCAACAGTTGCTCCATTTTGAAAGCTCTTCATTGGCTGTTAAGTGCTTGGAACACTTTGAGGTTGCGAAAGGAGCAGCAGACAGCAGAGGTCAAAAGGAATCAAAATTATTGCCACCGTACCTGTAGTTACTTACACCACAGTGGATTGTTACAACCAGACTCTGAGTGAAATTCTCTACAGTGTCCTGCTCCTCTGCTAATTCACCAAACTGTGAGCTCCTGGCTGAGGAAGGATGAACTGGCTTCCCTTCTTGGATTACCCCTGGTCGGTCACAACAAAGTTACCTTGAAAAAGATCCCTCACTTGTTGATGCCTGTCTGCCAGACCAAATGAGTTTATATTTTAAAAGGAGGCTTTTTCCAGTTAATGGAAGGGTCAGGTTATTAGTTACGAAATGCACAAGGAAAGAATAACACAACACATATAGACAGCGATTAGCAATTAGATGTGAATCCAAAAACCAATAGAACCTCAAAGATATAGGGATCAATTTCCAAGGGTAGTTTATGTAGAGCAGATAGTTGACGGTTGGACAGTAAATTTCGGAATTCTTGGCTTTTGCAAGGTTATAGAGTCATAGAGTCACACAGCACGGAAATAGACCCTTGTATCCAGCCAGTCCATGCCGAACATAATCTCAAACTAAATTAGTCCCGTTTGTCTGCGCCTTTCCCACAGAACTTCAAAGATACCCAGATCGGTCTCCAAGGGTAGTTTATGTAGAGCAGATAGTTGACAGTTGGACAGTCAATTTCAGATTTCTTAGCTTTTGCAGCTTAAAGAGTCATAGAGTATTACAGCACAGATACAAACTCATCGGACCAACCAGTCCATGCCGAACATAATCCCAAACTAAACTAGTCTCACCTGCCTGCTCCTGGCCCAGATCCCTCCAAACCTTTCCTGTTCATGTAATGAGCCAAATGTCTTTTAAATGTTGTAATTGTACCCACATCCACCACTTCCTCTGAATGTTCATTCCACACATAAACCACTTGCTTTGTAAAAAATTTGTCCCTCATGTCTCCTTAAAATCTCTCTCCTCTCACCTTAAAAATGTGCCCCTAGTCCCCATCCTAGGGGAAAGACACCTACCATTAACCCTATCTATACCACCCGTCATGATCTTATAAACTTCTATGAGGTCACCTCCTACGCTCCAGTGAAAAAAAGTCTCAACCTATCTAGCCTTTCTTTATAACTCAAACCTTCCATACCCAGCAACATTCTAGTAAGTCTCTCCTGAATCCTCTTCAGCTTAATAATATCCTTCCGGTAACTGGACAACCAGAACTGGTCAGAGTGCGCCAGTGAAATCCGTTTGGAACTGTTTCCTTTTGATGGTGGTTGATTGGCAGCACTCAAACTAAGTGAGTCCTTTTTGTGCTGTTTCCATCTGAATGGTTTGTTGGCCAGTCGGTTTCCGGCATTCAGAGTGAGGGACTATTTTTGCTCGCAATGCAGGGGTCACAAGTACGACTCTTGCAGCACACAAGCACTTGAGCCCAGACCAGTGCACTTGGGTGCCTCAATTTACTGGCATGCATTCTTCCCCAATAACACGGACTAGGATTGTAGTCAGTTTTCAACTCCCACTTTTGTGTATTCTCGGGAGGGAGAAACACAAACATATCTGCAAGAGGTGGCTTTCTGCTGACATGAGCCGGATAATCAACCCTCTTGCTATCTTTTCCTGTCACATCTCTCTCTCTCTGTCCCCAAGTGCAGTATTGTGTGAATCGAACATAGGAATTTGCCAGACAGGAACTACATTTATGCCCACAGTCTCCTTTTTTCTGTAGTGGTCTCTTCAAAAAAACACGGCTTGGAAGAAAATCTTTAAAATATCTGTATTACCTCAGGATTCTGAAGCATCGTCACACCACCATCAAAGCATGGCAAAATGATAGACACAGAAGTGTACTGCTACAGGACAGTAAACCCTGAAATACTGACGTTGATGAGACCAAGCTCATGGTGGAGAAATTTGGAATGTGAAAATAAAGGTGGAGTAAGGGACTGCTGTTACTCCCATAATTTTAAGATTGTGGAAATGAGTGAATTAAAATAGGAGAGTGTGTGACAGGTATTGAGTTAACACATTGCTGATGCAGGGTATTGTAACAGTCTGCATTGCAGCTAACCTGGTGCTCAAGGAGTCAAAGGTTGAGTGATGGCCAAAGGTGAAGGAAGTGAGGATTGCAGGTGATGGCGATCAGAGTCAAACGGTGTGGAACTGGAGAAGCACAGCCGGTCAGGCAACATCTGAGGAACAGGAGAGTCGATGTTTCGGGAACATTCCTGATGAAGTGTTTATGCTCGAAATGTCTACTCTCCTGCTCCTCGGATGCTGCCTGATCAGCTGTGCTTTTCCAGTGCTACACCTTTTAACTCTGATAACCAAAGCCGATCTATGACCTAGCAACATATTTAGGATCTGAGTTAAACATGGCTGCATTGAACACCTGTGACTGAGAATACAGTAGTTGGTCATGCACCATCCCATGTGACATGTTGGTGATGGGGAATTACTCTCCTCTGTACTTCAGGTATGCCCCCATGGGAATTTTCTTCTGTTTATTCTTGACATATAAGGTGAGAATTATGAGCCATGATTAAAAGTCCTTCAGCAGGTGTAGGTGAGCTGTCTCTTTGAACCGCTACAGTCCATGTGGTCTGGATGGTGCTGTCGGGAAGTGAGTGCAAGCATTTTGACAGTGAAGGAATGGTGATATTATCCAAGCCAGGAGACTGTGTGGATTGGAGTGTTTCCATGCATTGTTATCCCTGATCTTCTCAGTGGTAACGGGATCTTGGCGAGTTGTAGATTTATATCCTGTATATGGTATACACTGCTGTTGGCAGTGGAGGGAGGTGAACACTGCAGGTGATGGGTAGGATGTCAAGCTGTACCCCAGATGGTCTGCGGCTTTTTGACAATCACTGGAGCAGGACAATAATACAGCTCTGTAACCCTTAGCAACCTTGCCAAGCAGAAAACCTGCATCAAATGTTGCTTAGAGAATCATTCTTCGTTTTAATTATGTGCAGGGTTCGATCCCACCTGATTTTCCTTCTCAGGGCTGTATTGCACCGTTTTATACTTTAAGTCTCCTTGCATAGCGTTCAGTCGCGAATACTTAGTTTCTTTTCCCTATCCCTCTCGGCCTCTGTCTCTCTTCCTTTCTCTGTTTCTCAGCCTCTCACATTTAATATTGTTGGATCGGTGGAGTCAGCACAGGGAGTGCTAGATTTTTAGCTCAATGTCACTTCATCAGGTCCAAAGTGCGAGCCTGCTGTTTGCACTGAGAAAATGTATTCCTCTCCTCTTAGCTTTTAATAACCAAGCAAATTAACTGCAGCCTAACCTTTTCTGGTTGGCACTTGCTTCTATTTACACCGTACACCAAATGTACAGTGTAAACAGTTGATGCTGTATTTGCTTCAGTTTCCTTCTGTCAGGGTCACACCTCTTCAGTCAATACATCCAACAGAAGAAGTCATTTCGCCTTTTATATTCATCATTCATTATATCGATTGAATCTTTTGCAAACAGCTAAATAAAATCTAATATATCAAACGCCACATGGGTCACAAGCCACATGGACAGATGTGTTTCATTGCAGATGGCACCCAGACACATGCAGACAGATTGACCCAATTCCAGGGTGAAGCCAGCTGTGGTGCCCAGCTCAGTGGTTAAACCAACACTCCATTCAACCCAATACAGGACCACCACTCAGTTTAATGGTGAACTACTTTCTGGTCAAACCTGATGTTAGCTGTTACAACATCAACTTGCAGTTCAATCCAGATAAGTGTCACCCTCATCTGCGCTCCCAGGGACAGGCAGGTTCAGAATCTAATTGTTGTGAATCAAGCTCTAAATTATGGTTTAAAGCTGGATGTTAGTTAGACAATCTAATCCTGGATCTCAGTCACACACTGATCCCGTGTCTCAGTCACACACTGATCCCGTGTCTCAGTCACACACTAATCCTGGATCTCATTCACACTCTGATCCCGTGTCTCAGTCACACACTGATCCCGTGTCTCAGTCACACACTGACCCCGTGTCTCAGTCACACACTGATCCCGTGTCTCAGTCACAAACTGATCCCGTGTCTCAGTCACACTCTGAGCCCGTGTCTCAGTCACATACTAATCCTGTTTCTCAGTCACACACTGACCCCGTGTCTCAGTCACACACTGATCCTGTGTCTCAGTCACACTTTGATCCCGTGTGTCAGTCACACTCTGATCCCGAGTCTCAGTCACAGACTGAAACCATGTCTCAGTCACACACTGATCCCGTGTCTCAGTCACACTCTGATCCCGTGTTCAGTCACACACTGACCCCGTGTCTCAGTCACACTCTGACCCCGTGTCCCAAGCACACACTGATCCCAGTCTCAGTCACACACTGATCCCGTGTCTGAGTCACACACTGATCCCGTGTCTCCGTCACACACTGATCCCTTGTCTCAGTCACACACTGATCCCGTGTCTCAGTCACACTCTGATCCCGTTTCTCAGTCACACTCTGACCGCGTGTCTCAGTCACATACTGATCCCGTGTCTCAGTCAAACACTGATCCCGTGTCTCAGTCACACACTGATCCTGTGTCTCAGTCACACACTGATACTGTGTCTCAGTCACACACTGATCACGTGTCTCAGTCACACTCTCATCTCGTGTCTCAGTCACACTCTGATCCAGTGTGTCTGTCACATTCTGATCCCGTGTCTCAGTCACACTCTGACCCCATGTATCAGTCACACACTGATCCCGTGTCTCAGTCACAAACTGATCCCGTGTCTCAGTCACACTCTGAGCCCGTGTCTCAGTCACACACTAATCCTGTGTCTCAGTCACACACTGACCCCGTGT
>NW_025207631.1:9921-13200 GCF_004010195.1 Chiloscyllium plagiosum | reverse complement strand
TTGTTCATTCTGTGATACACATAAACTATGTCAATATTGGGTATCACAAAGTTTGTTTCCTCCAGTACACACTTTCCAACACACGCTCTCCATCTTGCTTTACTCCTTATTGACTCTTCGACAATTGTCACTGCTCCTTCACTCCGTCCTGGTCCTCGAGGAATCGATGGCCGGAGTTCATGACCCCACACTGTGTGAGGATTGGTGTGAACTGAGGCCAGTGTGTTGGAGGTTGGGCTCCTGCCTCAGGCCCAGGTGTAAGGGCCTGTTCAACAATCTGCACATTGTCCTTTTTCTCTTTCTGAATGAACTGGATCAAGTTGCAGTAACGATCTGGAAGCAAGGTGTCTTGTCTAAAATGTTCCCAGCATTGGATACAGAACTGGCTTAGTCAGAGGAGACAGAGGGCAGCGATAGGAGGATGGAGGGCTGTGAATAGTGATGTTCCACAGGGATCAGTGGTGAGAACTCTGTTGTTTATAATCTCCATAAATGATTTGGAGGAAAGCGTAGCTGGTCTAATTAGTAAGTTTACGGTTGATACAAAGATTGGTAGAGTTGCAGATAAAGAGAAGGATTGTCAGACGATATGGCAGGATATAGATCAGTTGGATGCTTGGACAGAAAAATGGCAGATGTTGTTTAATCCAGACAAATGTAAGGTGATGCATTTTGAAAGGTGATGTACAGGTGGGAATTATACAGTGAATGGCATGATCCTTTGGAGTATTGATATGCAGAGGGATCTGGTGTGCAACAAGCATCAAGACATGGCTTGGCTGGTGGTGAGAAGGGCTCTGCCTGTGAGATCCTTTATGCACGCCCGGACTCTCAGCTACACTGCACACTGCCCTTGAAGCGGCTGCGGGGGGGGGGGGGGGGGGAACGAGACTGTCACACACCTCCTTCTATGTGCCTATGCAGAAGAAGTCTGGAGAGGAATGCTGTGGTGTTTGTCGAGATTCGTCCCAAGCAGCGCTGTGACAGGGGACTCCATGTTCCCGTTCCCCAGAACGCACACCGTGATAAACATCAACTGTGCGTGGAGCATCATCAATTTGGTGAAGGACGCTCTCTGGGCGGTTGATCTTCCAGCTGAAGGAGTCGACTCCGACTGAGTGTTGCAGACTGGCACATTCCAAGGTCCAGGACTACGTGTTGAGGGATGCGCTGAAGCTTGGGGCAGCTGCCGTCAAGGTACAGTGGGGAAAGACCACCGTGTAACGTCTGCCTGCTGACGCAGTAAGGAGACTCCGCTGATCCCCCCAGCTAAATATGTGGATATTAATCGTACAGACCTGTACCCTGCCCCTGTATGCAAAGAAATGGAATGTTTATGGACTGTACAATTGTACAGATCATCAAATATTTTATGGAATAAAGTATATTTTTGAAAAAAAAAGTTGATGGTCAGGCCCTGGGTCATGTTGTAGAACAGAGAGAACTCAGAGTGCAGGTTCATAATTCTTTAAAAAATTGAGTCAGAGGTAGATGGGGTGGTTAAGAAAGTGTTTAGCACACTTGTCTTCATTGCTCAGACCTTTGAGTATGGGAGTTGGAAAGTCCTGTTGAGGTTGTATAGGACTGTGTGGTGGGGGGGGGGGGGGGGGGATTGTAGTTCTGGAGAAAGGTTGGATAGACTGGGTTTGTTTTCACTGCAACGCGGGAAAATGAGGCGTGACCTGATAGAAGTTTATAAAGTTCGAAAGTCTAGTTATAGATCCATCTGAATGAAGGATTTTCTCTCCTGTTTAGAATTAGATTACTTACAGTGTGGAAACAGGCCCTTCGGCCCAACAAGTCCACACCGACCCGCCGAAGCGCAACCCACCCATACCCCTACATTTATCCCTTACCTAACACTACGGGCAATTTAGCATGGCCAATTCACCTGACCTGCACATCTTTGGACTGTGGGAGGAAACCGGAGCACCCGGAGGAAACCCACGCAGACACGGGGAGAACGTGCAAACTCCACACAGTCAGTCGCCTGAGGCGGGAATTGAACCCGGGTCTCGGGCGCTGTGAGGCAGCAGTGCTAACCACTGTGCCACCGTGCCGCCCACATTTTTTTTCTTTTAAATCTTAATTGGAAGTTTTATGTAGATTAGATTAGATTACTTAGAGTGTGGAAACAGGCCCCACACCGCCCCGCCGAAGCGCAACCCACCCATACCCCTTACCTAACACAACGGGCAATTTAGCATAGCCGATTCACCTGACCTGCGCATCTTTGGACTGTGGGAGGAAACCGGAGCACCCGGAGGAAACCCAGGCAGACACGGGGAGAACATGCAAACTCCACACAGTCAGTCGCCTGAGGCGGGAATTGAACCCGGGTCTCTGGCGCTGTGAGGCAGCAGTGCTAACCACTGTGCCACCGTGCTGCCCAGAAGTTGCGAATGAGATAGGTAGGGTGGAAAATATTAGGCTTTTCCCCAGGGTGGAGGGGTCAATTACTGGGGAACGGAGGTTCAAGTTGTGGGGTGGGGCGGGGGAATTTAAAAGAGATGTGTGAGGCAAGTATTTCGTACAAAGGGAGTTGAATACCTGGAGCGCACTGCCAGTGGATGGGGTGTAAGCAGACACAATAGAAGTATTCAAGAAAGACCTGCACTAATGCATGATTAGGAAGGGAATAGAGGGATATGAATCCTGTAGGTGAGGACAGTTTCTATATGGAAGGGCAAAATGTGTCAGCACAGGCTTGGAGGGCCGAAGGTCCTGTTCCTGTGCTGTATTGTTCCTTGTTCTTTGGTCCCTGCTGTTGAATTGGATTCTTGGGAGCCAGCTCTGTATGAAGAGCCTGTTCTCATTCTTTTGTTGGAGTTCATGGGGCAGCTGCTGCTTCCTTGCTACGTCACTGTTCAAACCAACAATGTGGGAAGACTCATGATATTTTAAATACACTATCTGCAGGAAAATGTTTGGCCGAGGTTTTAATATTGTTTAATAAGATAATGACGTCAATACACCAGTGTTGTTTACGACTGGGAACATTTAACATCATAGTCCTTGTTTTAATGAACCCTCACTCATGGTAATACATTTTACAATGTTTCTCTCCCCTTATGTGTTACGAAGAGGTTTGCAAAAGTGTTTTGATGAGGAAAGTGCATCTTCAACAACGTGTGACGGAGTGGGTGTCTGGTTGAATTCTCGCTTGTTTTAAATGTGTCAGTGTTACTTTCCTCACTCTCTGGGGGGTGTCACTGTCACTGTCTCCACCCCACCCTTCACTCTCGGGGTGATACCATTTTTAGCATCCTTTCTGTCTGA
>NW_025207631.1:8097-9915 GCF_004010195.1 Chiloscyllium plagiosum | reverse complement strand
TGCATCATATCTCAGGGCCTAAGGTTGGTCAGCACTGTCTGGCTCCAGAACAATCCCACCACTTCTCGCAGTTTTCCCTCTTTCCTATCTTTACTTTGTACCCAGGAATCCGCAGTCCCGCCCAGTCTCTGTTGGAGCCATAACATTAGATTTCCACTTGGCAATCTGTGTCTATACTTCCTCAATCTTATTGACCCATTTAAGCCTGTCTCACATCAATCAGGGTCCCGATATGGCAAAGGCTGTATTTAAATAATCTCAGTGACTGTGGGGACCTGGTGAGGTTAGGAACAATCAGAAGGATCAGTCACACCATTTGCATTATATACAGGGCCCGAGACACAACAACCGGTACCTGGGACCCCAGGGGGCCCATCGTGTTCGGGTCTGGGACTGAGGAGCAAGAGCTGGGCCTGTAATCTCTGGTCGCTGTCCCTGATTTGTGAGTCCTTTCTGACGGAGACCATTGTTTAATCCATTGTCAAGATCGCCACCTACTGACCTGGAGAAGCAAGAACATTCAGTGCTAGTGGGAATTCCCCGAATGTGATCAGAGCACAAGGCCAAAAATCATACGACACCAGATTATAGTCTAACAGGTTTATTAGAAAACACAATCTTTCGGAGTATCGCCCCTTCTTCAGGTGCTCAGAGGAGCAAGCAAGGTGAATTTAATCAACAGAGAAAACAAATTCTGCTGTTCATTTCCTTCTCGGTTGACTCCATTATCCTAAATGACATGAACAAAAGACAAGGCAAGAATAAAGAATATAAGTTCACCACCAGTGACCTCCTGAAATTCATAAGAAATCTCACCCAGCACTTTGATGAAAAGAAAGAGTGTGTGAACAAAACTTGGTGGCAATATTTTTCTGCTTATTAAATTTTTAGATTAGATTACTTACAGTGTGGAAACAGGCCCTTCGGCCCAACAAGTCCACACCGACCCGCCGAAGCACACCCACCCAGACCCATTCCCCTTCATTTACCCCTGCACCTAACACTACAGGCAATTTAGCATGGCCAATTCACCTAACCTGCACATTTTCTTTTAGACTGTGGGAGGAAACCGGAGCACCCGGAGGAAACCCACGCAGACACGGGGAGAATGTGCAAACTCCGCACAGTCGGTCGCCTGAGGCGGGAATTGAACCCGGGTCTCTGGCGCTGTGAGGCAGCAGTGCTAACCACTGCGCCACCATGCCGCCCCCAGAGCATCGATTCAAAGCAGAAAGAGTCTTTCTTTCTCCTTCCCTCCATGAAACTCTTACTGAGATGATCAAACCCAGCAACAGTTCATGTGATGGGTTGAGGGGATTGTCTAATGTTTGAGAGAGGGGACTGGGTCAGGATTCCCCGGAATTTAGCAGGTTGGGAGGAGATTTCACTGAAACATTTTAAATTCTCCAGGGCCCTGACAGGGTAGATTTTGGAAGGATGTGCCCCTACCTGGGGATTCTAGAGCAGAGTCCCAGTCTGGGAATAAGGGATTAGACATTTAGATCAGAGATGAGGAATGGGTGACACAGTGGCTAGCACGTCTGCCTTACAGTGCTATGGACCTGGGTTCAAGTCCACCCTCAGGTGATTGTGTGGAGTTTGCTTATTGTCCCCATGTCTGTGTGGGTGTGCTCCAGTTTTCCATTCTCAGTCCAAAGATGTGCAGCTTAGCTGAATTGGCTGTGAGTAGTGTAGGGCTGCAGCAATAGGAGAGGGGAATGCTCCTTGGACTTGACGGTCTTCTTCCACACAGTAGGAATTCTATGATTCAACATTGCTGCGGGTCTGCAGTCGGTATGGGCAAGGACAGCAATCTAA
>NW_025207631.1:3971-7554 GCF_004010195.1 Chiloscyllium plagiosum | reverse complement strand
TAACCTGCTTGATTGGCACTACATCCACAAATATCCACTCCCTCCACCACTGATACTCAGTAGCAGCCGTGTGCACCATCTACAAGATGCACTGCAGATATTCACCAAGTCTCCTGAGACAGCACCTTCCCAACCCACAACCATTTCCATCTAGAAGGACAAGAGCAGCAGATATGCAAAACACCACCACCTACAAGTTCCCTTCCAATCTACATTGCATCTTGATTGAAAATATATTACTGTTCCTTCAGTGTTGCTGAGTCAAGATCCTGGAATTCCCTCCCTTAGGGCATTGTGGGTTTATCTACAGCACATGGACTGCAGTGGTTCAAGAAGGCAGCTCAGCACCACCTTGCAAAGGGCAGGATTGTGGCTCAGTGGTTAGTGCTGCTATATCACAGTATCAGGCACCTGGGTTCAATTCCACCTTGGGAAGACTGTATATGTGTGTTTGCACATTTTCCCCATGTCTGAGTGAGTTTCCTCCACATAGTCAATAGATGTGTAGGTTAAGTAGATTAGCCATGCTAAATTACACATAGTGTCTAGAGATGTGCAGGCTTGGTGGGTTAGCCATGGGAAATGCAGCATTAGAGGGATGGAGTTGGTCCAGATGGGATGCTCTTTTGTGGGTGGTATGAACTTGATGGGCTGAATGGCCTGCTTCTACACTGTATAATGATTCTATGATTCTCAAGAGCAACTAGGAATGTGTAATAAATGCTGGCCCACACAGCAATATTCATGTCCTCAGTGTGAGTTTAAAACAAAAAGACCATCTGCACTGCTTACTATTCCATCAGTCTTTGTGTCAATGTGGAACTATGATTCTCATTAATACATGCAGTAAGTAGTTAAGGCTTCAACACAGAATCCTTGTGGAACACCACTCGTCACTTTCATTCTCTGTTGTCTGTCACTAAACCAGCCTCCGAACCAAGTCAAACATTCATCTTCAATCCCATGGGTTTTAATATTGGTCAGCAGGCTGTTTTGTGGGAAATAATTAAGTACTTCTGAAAGTTGATAAGACTATATGTCCTATCGACTATTTTAGTTTGTGCATTTGGTTCATCAGTCAGAACCTACCCATCACAAATCTATGTGGGCCATTTCCAATTCTCCACATGTTCATTCTCTCGGCTGTTAATTATAGATTCCAATGAAACTCCCAAAAGAGATGTTAGATTGACCAGGATATAATTTCCTCAGTTCCCTCTCTCATCTTTCTTGTACCCATGGTGTTACAGCAAGACATTTTCCAAACTAAAGGAATGGTTGCTGCTTTGGAACCTGATGGGAAAAGCTTCTGAAACTTCTTCACCTACCCCCCTTCCCCACCCTCCCCCACGCCCCCTTCCCTTAAAACCCTGAGGTCCTGGAGATCTGTCAGCCTTTAGAGCTGTTTGCTTTCCAATGCTGTTTTCTGGCACATATCAAGTTTTGTGAATTCCAGTCTTCAATTCATTACTCACCTCCCTGGACTGGAAGCTGTTCTTTGACTGTGAAGACTAACACAACTAATTATTGTACATATCAGCCATTCCCTTAGTCTCATTCATGGAATTCACAGTTTGTTTTTAAAGGGCACTGGAGTGCCCTTGATTTTATAACTTTATCATTAGCCCAGTACTCTGCATTCCTGTTATCTCTTCCAAAGTGAACTACCTCACACTTTTCTGCATTAAACTCCATTTGCCACTTCTCAGCCCAGCTCTGCACCTTATCTATGTCCCTCTGTAACCCACAACATCTTTCAGCACAATCTACAACTCTGCCTACATTAGTGTCATCCGCAAATTTACTAACCCATCCTTCTGCAATAACATCCAGATCATTTATAAACATTTCAAACAGCAGTGGCCTCAGCACACCACTGGAACTGAGCTCCAGGATGAATATTTTCCATCAACCACCACACTCTGTCTTCTTTCAACTCACTAATTTCTGATCCAATTCATTAAATCACCTTCAGTCACAAAGCTCTGTATTTTGTGCAATACCCTAACGTGTGGAATCTTATCAAATGCCTTACTGAAATCCATATACACTACATCAACCACTTTAACTTCATCCACCATTTTTATCACCTTCTCGAAGAACTCAACAAGGTTAGTTAGGCACGACCTGCCCTTCACAAAATCACGTTAACTATCTCTAATCAAATTATTCCTTTCCAGATGATTATGAATCCTATCTCTTATAATCTTTTCCAACACCTTACCCACAACCGAAGTAAGACTCACTGGCCTATAATTACCAGGGTTGTTTCGACTCCCCTTCTTAAACAAGGGAACACCATTTGCTATTCTCCAGGCCTCTGGTACTCCTCCTATTGACAATGATGATATAAAGATCAAAGCCAAAGGCTCTGCAATCTCCTCCTGGTTTCCCAGAGAATCTGAGGATAAATCCCATCCGGCCCAGTTGTCTTGTCTGTTTTCAGATCTTCCAAAATTGCTCAAACCATCTCGTTGTCAACCACAATCCCATCTAATCTAGTAGCCTGTATCTCCATATTCTCACTAACATTGCCCTTTTCCATTCGGAATGCTGATGAAAAGTATTCATTAAGCGCTTCCCCAATATCCTCAGATTCCACATACAACTTACCACAACTATCTTTAGATTGGGCCTAATCTTACTCCAGTCATTCTATAATTCCTGATATACTTATGGAAGGCCTTAGAATTTTCCTTGATCCTGTCTGTCAACAACTTCTCTTGTCCCCTCCTGGCTCTTCGTTGCCCTCTCCTTTGATCTTTTTTGGCTAACTTATAACTCTCAAGCCCCAAACTGAGCCTTCATGACTCATCCTTGCATAAACCGCTTTCTTCCTCTTGACAAGAGCTTCAACTGCTTTCGTAAACTACGGCTCCATCTCTCAACAACTACCTCCCTGCCTGATAAGTATATACTTATCAAGGAGCCACAGTAACTGTTCCTTAAATAAGCTCTACATTTCAAGTGTATCCATCCACTGTAGTTTCCTTCCCCATCCGATGCATCCTAAGTCTTGCATAATCACATCATAATTGCCTTTCCCCCAGTTATACCTCTTTCCCTGCAGGAAATACCTATCACTGTCCACTGCTGTTGCAACCATAACCGAATTGTGGTCACTATCGCCAAAATGTTCACTGACCTCCAAATCTAACACCTGACCGGGTTCATTCCCCAGTATCAAATCCAATACGGCATCACCCCACTTATTGGCCTGTCTACATACTGTGTCAGGAAACCCTCCTCCACAAATTGAACAAAACTGACCCATCTAAATTACTTTAACTTCCCCAACATTGACTGGGAATTCTATAGTTCAAGTCCCCCATAACAACTACCCTGTTACACTCACTCCTATCGAGAATCATCTTTGCCATCCTTTCCAAACATCCCTGGAACAATTTGGAGGCCTATAGAAAACTCCAAACAGGGTGACCTCTCCTTTCCTGTTTCTAACCTCAGCCAAAACTACTTTAGTGGATGAGTCCTCCCATGTTATCTCAGCTGCTGAAATACTACCCTTAATTAACACACCCCTCCCTCTTTTACCATCTTCTCTGTTCTTGCTGAAACATCAAAA
>NW_025207631.1:0-1320 GCF_004010195.1 Chiloscyllium plagiosum | reverse complement strand
AAGATCATGGTTGATCTGATTTTAACATCAACTCTACATTCTACGACAATGTTCAATCCCTTCAGTCATCAAGAATCTATCTACCTCTTCCTAGGGTAAATATAGGGTAGGGGAATGGGTCTGGATTAGTTTGGGGGACTTGTTAGGCTGAAGGGCCTGTTTCCACACTGGAGGGATTCTGAATTCTGCATCCATTGCCTTTAAAGGAAGGGAATTCCAAAGACTGACAACCTCTGAGAGTAAAAATATGTTTCCCAATCTCTGTTTTGAACAGACTCTCCCTTCATTTTAAACAGTGATCCCTAGTTCTGGATTCTCCCACAAGAGGCTTTCCACATCCACCCAGTTAAGTCCCCTCAGGATCTTGCATGTTTCAATCAAGTCTTGCATTCAGTTTCCCCTCACAACAGACTCATTTTATGAGCTTTCCTGATGACTTGCTGTACCTACACACTAACCTTCTGTGATTAATGCACAGAGACCCAGATATGGTTCTGGGGACACAAACAAAAATCCCACCATGGCAGATAATGGAATTTTAATTCAGTTTTTTTTAAATCTGCAATTAAGAGTCTAATGATGACCACGAACCTATGTCGATTGTCAGGAAAACCCATCAGGTTCATTGATGTCCTTAGGGAAGGGAACTGCCATCCTTCCCTGGTCTGGCCTACATGGGAATCAAATCCCACAGCAATGTGGACGACTGTTAACTGCCCTCTGGGGCAATTAGGGGTGGGCAATAAATGCTGTGTGAGTCAGTGACATTCTCATCCCGTCAATGAATGAAAAAGAAAATTCTGACCATAAATAATCAACATGAGGATAAAAGTCATTTGTAATTAATGAGCAGCCTTAGTTACAGGCCCTCATTATCTCTGATTTATTCTCTTTCCCACCATAAAGCTACTGTTAGGAAGCATGGAGACTATTCCTATCAGCTCTTGGATCTCTTCCCTATTTGTGCTGCTTTCCAGAACACAAGTGTCTTCCTGCTCCAGCCTCCATTTCTCACCCTCACACTGTTCTCCCTCTCTCCACTCCTGACCCCTCACACTGTTCTGCAGCCTCCGCTCCTCACCCAGACCTGTTTAAGACCAGGGGTCAGAAGATTACGGTGAACGCATTTTTTTGACCCAGGAGGATAGGAGCAGGAGTAGGCCATTTGGCCCCTCCAGCCTGCTATGCCATTCAAAGTGATTGTGGCTGATCATTAAGCAATATACTGTAATCCCTCTCTACTCCCATATCCCTTGATTCTTTAGCCACAAGAGCTATATCTATCTACTTCTTGAAAACATAATGTTTTGGCCTCAACCA
>NW_025207630.1:0-13200 GCF_004010195.1 Chiloscyllium plagiosum | reverse complement strand
TTGTCTGACGGAATTCTCCAGAGGCAGAATGATAAGAGACCATGTCCTCTTAAGCACAAATCGTCACGCCCACGGGTCACATAATAATCAAAATCAGGAATGTTGCTCACAGAAATCTATGAGAGGCAGGCAAATGAATGAGGAAGTTGAGTCTGTTTAAACTAAAAGTACTCCCAATGTCGGGACAGGCTGGTTTAGTAATGCATAAATCGGCACCCAGATGTCCAATTAAACGTTTATCAGTCAAAAATGTCAACGTTCAGTCAGACATGCAGTCACAACACATGGAAAAACGTTGGGCGGATTCTCTCAACTGGAGTTTCTCGCACACATATGACTCGTGGAGCATAAATTCTAGGATCTATTTGACACACCATACCTCTCAAATCCCATTAAGTGAGACTCAGATATGTCTTATACAGGAATATTACTGAACAGAAACCCACAAAAATCATAAATCGCACCTCGATTTGGGTCAGGCGAGGTAGAAATCAGACGTACAGGCAGAATTCAGCACCAATCATTTCAACTGAGTCTGAATCCAATCTTGTCTCGAGACTCTGAAGACGTCTCTACTAGTCATAGTTTATTATTTCCGGGGGCAATATATGTAGTATTAATCCCTTATGAAAGCAATTGAAATACATATATTTCAAATAATCCATCAATTTAGATTTGACTCCACAACATCTGATACCTTGGTCTCTCTAGAACACTCAAAAATCTGTAATTAATCGAGGCTGATAAGAAATTCAAAAAACGAATTTTTCCCATGTATTTTAATTTATCATTTCATTGGTAAACATGAAATTTATACCTCTGCAAGAGAGAATGATCAACATTAATATATACATTTACACACGTATGCATTCTCAAATTTTAAATGAATTGTTCACTGTGTGAAACTATTCACACACAGAGAGTCTCGCTAAACCATTAGAACATACTTACATTGCAACTTGAATTGTTACTGGTGCAAAATTTCTAAAATAAACATAGAGGAACATCGAAGGAGTGGAAGTGAAAATGGGAAATGATAGGGTGCAAAGCATAGAAATTGTGAAGCGGTAGTAAGTTTGGAAGACGCCAGTACAGATTTTTATGTTTACTGTGTAATTAGAATCGCATCATTGCTGATCAATCACAATTGCTGTTTAAAAGCATCAGGCCAGGCGAAATGCGAATTCACCTTGAATGTCATAATTAATCCTGAGACCGCTGCACACTTTACAGGAGCAGAAAATATCCAAAGCATTCGCTGCATTCAAGTAAGTTTCACCTTATTTTCTTTTGTGATGTTTTGATTGCCAATTATACTTATAAAGTGCCTGAATGCTCTTAATTCTTATTCAGCGAGAACAGTTTGTCCAAAGCGAATCTACTAAAATGTATCAGGGATTTAAGGGTTCAATCAAAATGAAAATTCTTGCTCATCAGAGAACAATCCTAATTTCTCGAAGTCGGTGAGATGGATCATCCAAGGAACACTTTTGCGAGTCAGTCATGCACCCTCTCTCGTGACTTTACTTTTTTTTCACAAATGTAGCACTTGAAACTGGATGCAATATTCCAGGTGAGACAACCAACTGTCTTATTTCATGATTTGGAGATGCCGGTGTTGGACTGGGGTGTACAAAGTTAAAAATCGCACAACACCAGGTTATAGTCCAACAGGTTTAATGGGAAGCACACGAGCTTTCGGAACGACGCTCCTTCATCAGGTGATGGTGGAGGGCTCAATCCTAACACAGAATTTAGAGCAAAAATTTTGAGTGTGATGTAACTGTAATTATCATTGAAAAATCGATTGTCTGATAAGCCTTTCATCTGTTAGAATACAGTGATACTTTCACTTCTTTCATATGAAAATTACAAAATCTTTTCTTTTAAAATTGCATTCTCGGGTTAGCTGTTAACAATGGTGATAGGTAGACAACAAGCACAAATGAATTATGTTAAATTGAAATAAAACAAAGTTAAACCTGTTGAAGGTGGTAGCCCCCTGTGTTCTCTGTCTGTGCCATGATGTATAGATTGATTCTAATCTAAAAAAGTGAGATAACTGAGTTTTACATAAATTCATGCAGTTTTTGAGCTCCGAGTTCTACATGAATACATGCAGTTTTTGAGCAAAGTATAATGTAACCCTGTAAGTACAAACTCACCCCACAAAATATATGTGTGCATCTAGGTCTTTGTCTGTGTGTGTGTCTGTCTGTTTGGGTTGTGGTGTTGTGAATGTGAGAAAGTCTTTTCATGATTTGGAGATGCCGGTGTTGGACTGGGGTGTACAAAGTTAAAAATCACACAACACCAGGTTATAGTCCAACAGGTTTAATGGGAAGCACACGAGCTTTCGGAACGACGCTCCTTCATCAGGTGATGGTGGAGGGCTCAATCCTAACACAGAATTTAGAGCAAAAATTTTGAGTGTGATGTAACTGTAATTATTCATTGAAAAATTGATTGTCAGTTAAGCCTTTCATCTGTTAGAATACAGTGATACTTTCACTTCTTTCATATGAAAATTACAAAACCTTTTCTTTTAAAATTGCATTCTCAGGTTAGCTGTTAACAATGGTGATAGCTAGACAACAAGCACAAATGAATTATGTTAAATTGAAATAAAACAAAGTTAAACCTGTTGAAGGTGGTAGCCCCCTGTGTTCTCTGTCTATGCCATGATGTATAGATTGATTCTAATCTAAAAAAGTGAGATAACTGAGTTTTACATAAATTCATGCAGTTTTTGAGCTCCGAGTTCTACATGAATACATGCAGTTTTTGAGCAAAGTATAATATAACCCTGCAAGTACAAACTCACCCCACAAAATATATGTGTGCATGTGGGTCTTTGTCTCTGTGTTGTCTGTCTGTTTGGGTTGTGGTGTTGTGAATGTGAGAAAGTGTTTGTGTGTGTGTAGTGAGTGCAGAGTGTCTTAAGTCTGTGAGGGGGTGCATGTGTGAGTGTAGGAGTATGTGTCTGTAAGGGTGTGTGGGGGTGTCTTTGTGCGCGTCTGTGTGTATGTGTGTCCGTGTGTATGGGTGTATAGGAGTACTTGTATGTGAGAGTGTGTGTGTGTTTGTAGGAGTATCTGTGTGTGTGTGTGTGTATAGTGCAATGCTGGTCACCTGTAATTTGACATGAACCTAACAACCCAGTTGAGGCCCTCCCCATGGGTACCGAACTTAGCTGTCAGCCTCTGCTCGGCCACTTTTCTCTGCTGCCTGTCCCGAAGTCCACCTTGAAGGATGGTCACCCGAAGGTCGGAGACTGAATATCCTGGACCACTGAAGTGCTCCCCAACTGGGAGGGAACCCTCCTGTCTGTTGATTGTTATGTGGTGCCCATTCATCCGTTTCGTAGCCTTTCCTCCGTTTCCCCAATGTACCATGCCTCCGGGCATCCTTGCCTGCAACGTATAAGACAGACAACGTTGGCTGAGTCAGATGAGTACCTGCCATGTCCATGGGGGGAGGTGTCCCAACGCGTAATAATGGTATCTATGTCCACACTCTGACTAGTCTTGCAGCATCTACCGTGTCAGGATTGTGTGGAGTTGTCCTGAGAGCCGGACAGCTTGCTGCGAGCAACTATCTGTTTGAAGTTTGGCGGTTGTTTCAAGGCAAGTAGTGGAGTTGTGGGGAATGTCTTGGTGAGGTGCTCATCCTCATTGATAATGTGTTGCAGGTCACGAAGAACATGGCGTAATTTTTCAGCTCCTGTGAAATACTGAACAACGAAGGGTACCCTCTCGGTTAGATTGGTCACCCGAAGGCCGGAGGCTGAATGTCCTGGACCACTGAAGTGCTCCCCAACTGGGAGGGAACCCTCCTTCTGTTTATTGTTGTGCGGTGCCCATTCATCCGTTTTCGTAGCCTTTGCTCCGTTTCCCCAATGTACCATGCCTCCGGGCATCCTTGCCTGCAACGTATCAGATAGACAACGTTGGCTGAGGCACATGTGTACCTGCCATGTACAAGGGGGGAGGTGTCTCCACGCGTAATAATGGTATATATGTCCACACTCTGACACGCCTTGCAACATCTACCGTGTCAGGATTGTATGGAGTTGTCCTGAGAGCCGGGCAGCTTGCTCCGAACAACTATCTGTTTGAAGTTTGGCGGTTGTTTAAATGCAAGTAGTGGAGGTGTGGGGAAGGTCTTGGTGAGGTGCTAATACTCAGTGATAATGTGTTGCAGGTCACGAAGAACATGGCGTAATTTTTCAGCTCCTTTAAAATACTGAACAACGAAGGGTACCCTGTCGGTTGCAGCACCTAGCTGTCTCCTTAGGAGGTCATTACGGTTCCTTGCTGTGGCACGTCGGAACTGGCGGTCGATGAGTTGGGCATCGTACTCCGTTCTTGTGAGGGCATCCTAGAGTACTTCCAGGTGTCCATCACGTTCCTCCTCATCTGAGCAGATCCAGTGTATGCGTAGGGCTTGTCCATAAGGGATGGCTGTTTTAATATGGTTTGCTTGGAAGTTGGAGAAGTGTAGCATTGTGAGGTTGTCTGTGGGTTTGCGGTAGAGTGTAGTGCTGTGGTGTCCATCCTTGATGGAGACGCATGTATCCAAGAATGAGACAGATAGTCGAGAGTCGTCCATGGTGTGTTTGATGGTGGGATAAAACTTGTTGATGTCATTGTGTAGTTTTATCAATGACTCCTCGCCATGGGTCCAGAGGAAGAAAATGTCATCAATGTCCCTGGTGTACAATGTTCGTTGGAGATCCTGCATAGACAAGAAGTCTTGTTCGAACCAGCCATCCCCTATGGACAAGCCCTAGTCTGAGCTCAAAAACTGTATGAATTTATGTAAAACTCTGTTATCTCACTTTTTAGATTAGAATCAATCTAAACATCATGGCATAGACAGATAACACAGGGGGCGAATACCTTCAACATATTATCTCGCTATCACCATTATTAACAGCTAACCCGAGAATGCAACTTTAAACAAAAAGGTTTTGTGATGTATACATGAAAGAAGTGAAAGTATCACTGTATTCTCATTGATGAAAGGCTTAACAGACAATCAATTTTTCAATGTATAATTACATTTACATCACACTGTAAATTTTTACTATAATTTCTGTGTTAGGATTGAGCCTTCCACTATCACCTGATGAAGGAGCGTCGCACCGAAAGCTAGTGTGCTTCCAATTAAACCTGTTGGACTATAACCTGGTGTTATGTGATTTTAAACTTTGTTTTATTTCAATTTAACATAATTCATTTGTGCTTGTTGTCTGCAGCACACTTTATGAAGTTGGGGTTTATTTGTTCTTCTGTCGACATGTCATGGTACATTCCCTGATTTGAGCACACATACACGGATGATTATCTACTCCTACTCACCTTTGGATTTACAATTTTACTGTTATATGTTCTTCTGAGTTCATCACAAAACAGAGAAGCACGTCACAGCTCCACGAGACTGAGATATATTTGACACAAGGAGGTCGTTACTGGAACTCCTGCTACTTTCCATTCGATGTCCTTCCCTGCAGCGTCTGTAAAAAATTGAAGTTCTACCTTGTTCTTCCAACATCATAATATTTGACCTTAAATTGTTATTCATTTTTCTTCTTTAATTGTGCCTCATGGACCGAGGTAGAGGTTGTAACAACAAGTACTCCAAACATTGAACTCCGAGATTGTACACGAAAAGGCAACGTATATCCTGAAAAGGCAAACTTCTCGTAACAAATGGTTGACTACAACAAAACAGCGAATGAGATGAATGTGATTTCATCGAAAAAGCAAATAGAAAATACTCTGAGGTACAGCAGCCCAGGCAAGACCTGAGCAGAGAGAACGGAGTTTTTCTTCTATTATGTGTTATATCCAGAATTTGCCTTACGCACAATGTACCTTTATATTTCCCATCACCAAGTCACCTATTGTTTTTCTTTTCAGTTATTAAGAATAAATAGAGTAATGTATGCATAGAGTCTCGTAAGGGCAATTCACACCATCAAAGGAAGTCGGAAGAGCGAGAAGATGCTTCCCGTCAGTTTATTCCCTGTCATGAGATAGTACTGCTGTCCTCAGAGAGGATATTTCTGAGGGATTGTAAAGTAAAGCTAAGCAAATGGAACTCAGAAATAAGAAGGAGATGCGATTGCAATAGTCCCCCCCAGTAGTCAGAGTGAAATTGAAGATCAAATATGTGGAGAGATCTCATTGAGATGTAAGAATAATACAGTTGTAATAATAGCGAATTTTAACCTTCTAAACATAAATTGGGACACCATAATGTTAAGGGCTTGAATGGTGAGGAATTTGTTCCATGTGCTCAAGAAAGATTTCTTAATTAATAGGTAGATGGAACCACCACAGATAAGAAAAAAAGAAAACTTGTCCTTTTCTTGTGATATAAGGCAGGGCAAGTGATTGAAATCTTCATAGCAGAGCACTTTGGGGCCAGTGGCTATAATTCAAATAGTTCTAAAATACTTATAGAAAGGATAGGTCTTGTATGACTCTTTGACTCTAATATATAACATATGTTTATTCTTAACCAGAACATCAGCATCTTTATTTCTCCATTGTTTCCTCCTGTTACCAGCCTTACCTTCACTCTAACAGGAGCGTAATGCCGCTGAACTTTCATTATCTCACTTCTGAAAGCCTCGCTCTTGTTGGCTCTCCTTTCACGTGCAAACAGTTTACTCTAATCCATTCTTGGATGTTTTTTGTTTCTTTCTATCAAAATTTGCCCAGATCCAATGAGAGATTTTAACTTTTATACAAAACCTATCCTTTCCATAACTATTTTAGAACTATTTGAATTATAGTTACGGCATATAGACAAATGAGATCAAGTGAATTTCTTGAAGAATAAAGGAGTTTGTAGGGACATTGTTTAAAAAGAGAAATCAGGAGGGAGAAAGGGGATATGATATGATATGTGATATATGTAGATTGTACCAACCTTCACCACTTCCTGCAGCAGATCATCCCATACATGCAACATTCTCTGCTATAATAAGTTGCCCATTAGGATCCTTTCATTTATTTCCTCTCGCATCCTAATCCTACCCCTATTTTCTGGACTCCCTTATCCCAGGAAAAAATCCTGTCTATCCACTATATCTACGCCGCTCAATATTTTATACCGCTCACCCTCTAATGGTGCAGTGAAAACAAACAGCCTATTCCGTTTCTTATTATATTACTTTGTGGCCGTGAAGATGTAAAAACCGAGAGGGAGTCGTCATAAATCATGCTGCATTTTACATAAATGATGTCATTTCTTTAATATCAGTTGGAGTCAAATCGAGTATGGGTGCCTTTTCAATTTGATACCAGTTGCACAGAAACTGGGGAAATATACTGCAACAAAAAAGAAATGCAATTGCAGTGCGATTAATCCCACTATATGATTCATGTAAAAAATAATTTCCTGTTTTGAACTTGCAGTTACGAGAACTTACAAATTATTTCTGTGTTTGTAATAACTTTAATCCATCCGTTATTTTACATTTAGTTGTTACAGATATCATGTGAATTACTGCACTTTTCTCAGTACTTAACCATAAAACACAAAGCAAAATGAAGTAAAACTGCAAATTAAATACTGTCTCTAATTAATACGAAATAAAAATATTTAGCAATTCAATGACATCAAATTGTTAGGGAATGTGGTAAGCTCGTCAGATCTGAGGACTGCAAGAATTTACAGGAGGTCATTAATAAATTTACAATATGGTGAAATAATTGGCAAATGAAGTTCGACATAGATGAATGTAACGTGCTGTATCTTGGTAGGAATAATGTGCAGGTCACTTATTCGATGGTGCATGTCTAAGTGGGAGAGACAGACAAAGGGATCTCACACGATTACATCAATCACTAAAAACAATTGCCAAGGCGAAACGAAGACCGTCAAAACGCAAACAAAGCTCTAAGCTTTATCTCTAAAAGGATAGATTTGAAAGTAGGCATGTCTGCTAGATCCCTGTTAAAATGGTTTAGACTATAATTAAAAGTATTGCCTGCAGTTCTTGCTGCCAGGTTATAGAATGGCCACACAAGCACTGGAGAGGATGAAGAGAGATTTAAGAGTGAAACACAAATTTATGGGTGTGTATATCAGGGAGGAGTGGTCGTGATGTTCACTTCTTTCTTGAAAAGAAAAGCAGGCTGAGGGGTCAAAATTATGAAAGGTTTTGATAAGAGCAGGTGCAGAGAAAACAGTTCCTCCATGGGGTAGAGCAGAAGTAGAGGCTGTCAATAAAAAGAAGGAACCATAATTCAGGTATAGACAGGATAGATTGAGTGAATACTTAGAAGAGTATAAAGGCAGTTGGAGTGTACTTAAGTGAGAAATCAGGAAGGTACAAAGGGGACATGGGCACATGGCAAACTGAGTTAAGGAGAATCCGAAGGCTTTGACAAATACATTAAGGGTACCTATGGAGAGAATAGGGCCCCTCAAAGATCAGCAAGGCGGCCTTTGTGAAGAGCCACAGAAGATGCTTCAGGAAGGCTTTCAGCAAGGTTCCCCATGGGAGACTGGTGAGGAAGGTGAGATCTCACGGAATAGCTGGAGCACTCACCATTTGGATGCGGAACTGTCTCACAGGTCGAAGTCAGAGGATATTGGTGGTGGTTTATTTTCACTCCACTGGTCACAGGCCTCCAGTCTGATAAACAACCCTCAACCACCACCCTCTGTCTTCGACCTTTGAGCCAGTTCTGTATCCAAGTAGCTAGTTAACCCTGTATTTAAGATCTAACCTTGCTGACCCGTCTCCTCTGAGAAACCTTGTCAAATATCTTACTGAAGTCCATATAGATCACATGTACCACTCTGCCCTCAACAATCCTCTTTCTTACTTCTTCAAAAAATACAATCAAGTTTGTAAGACATGATTTCCCACACACCAAGTCACGTTGATTATCCCTCAAAAGTCCTTGCCTTTTGAAATACATGCACATCCTGTCTCTCAGGATTCTCCACAACTTTATGCGTTTCAAGACATCCAGCACTTGCTCCTCTGTAATATGGAAATTTTGCAAAGTGTCACCATCTATTTTCCTACATTCCAGATCTTCCATATCCTTTTCCACAGTAAATACTGTTGCAAAATACTCGTGTGGCATCTCCACCATTTTCTGCGGCACCACACAAAAGCCACCTTGTTAATGTTTGAGGGACCCTATTCTCTCCCGCGTTACCCTTGTCTCCTTAATGAATTTGTAAAAACCCTTTGAGTCTCCTTGATTCTATCTGCCAAAGCTATCTCATGTCCCCCTTTTTGCCCTCCTGATTTCCTTCTTAAGTATATTCCTACTGCCTTTATACTCTTTTAAGGATTCACTCGATTTATCCTGTCTATACATTACATATGCTTCCTTCTTTTTCTTAACTAAACCTCAATTTTTTACCTGGATGGGTGCAGCTCCGACAACCCTGAAGAAGCTTGACACAAAGCTGCCCACCTGTTTGGCACCATATCCACAAACATTCAGTCCCTCCACCACCAGCACTCAGTAGCAATGGTTATTACTGTCTGCAAGGTGCTCTTCAGAAATTAACCAAAGGTTCCAAGACAGCACCTTCCATACACGCAACCACTTCCATCTAGAAAAACAAGGGGAGCAGGTACTTGGGAACACAACCACCTGTAAGTCCCCTCCAAGCCACTCATCATCCCGATTGGAGATATATCGCCATTCCATCACATCGTTGGATCAAAACATTGAAATTCCCTCCCTCCTGGCATTATGGGTCAACCCACAGCAAGTGGACTGCAGAAAGTCAAGAAGGCAGCTCACCACAAACTTCTCAAGGGCAAATAGTGATAGACTATCAATTCTGGCCAGCCAGCGACGGCCAAGTCCCACAAATGAATAAACAATAAATCACCATTGTATGAAATGAATTGAGTATTGACAACATAGAGAGGAATTATAATTTGTTTCACACAAATACACACAAAAACGTCTCAAGTGCACAGCACTGAACGTGAATATTTTTTCTCGCATGGCCGCTCTTCAATTTTAGGTTGAGAGAACTGAAAAAGCTTTGTTCCCAACACTCCCACTCGGGGAAGGTCCATGCACCAACTGGGGGCATGTTAAATGAATCATTACTGGCCTCAGTAGAATCTGCCAAGCGGACCCTGGCGACATTTTGTACACTCCGCCTCCCAACGGCCTTTCTACTCATTTGTTTGTATTTCTAGTTCCAAGAATGATCGCGGCCGTAGACAGGAGGCTGTTCCAGTATGCAGTTGGGATACGCTGCTGTTAGCTGTTTGATCTTTTTAAGGTGGGACATCCTGAATCTGCAAGCGTGCCTCGAGCATTCGGGATGTTCTATCCCACACAATGCAGAATCCACCTACTACTGATAAAATTCTAGCATTGGTGGGAACAGACTCCACATTGGCCAACTGAGTGGCCATCCTTTCTCTGTTTTGAAATCAATAAAATACCATTTAGATGGAAATATAAGAGGCACTGCAACTCCTTCCTTCACTTAGGTGAAAGTGTGGACTGCAGATGCCGGAGATTAGTCAAGATTAGAGTGATTCCGGAAAAACAGAGCAGATCAGGCGACATCTGATGAGTAGCCGTGACCATTCCTGATGAAGGGCTCTTGCCAAAGCTTCGATTTTCCCGCTCCTCCGATGTTACCTTACCTGGTATACTTTTCCAGCACCACTCTAATCTTGACTCTTGCCTTCCCTTGAAATTTTACAACCTATTATGCACCTAATGATCTTGCAGCATGTCCCTACAGGTCTGATAGAACCCAGTCTGATTAGTTTAAACCTGCTTCCAATATACAACAACATGGAAGTGTGGCAAACTGGTCAGAATTGATAAAGTTCAATAAAAACAGTCTTGACTTACTCTGAAATTCAGAACTGTGACTTGGGCTGAGATCAATAAAAATGGAAGAAGTATCCATCAGAAACAATTTTCTCTGAATGTCAATGTGCCGTCCACAATTTCGAATGGATCAGTGCATTTGAAAAGCAAATGAGAAGCAGCAATATTTTAGGTTAAAATGTGTGCACAGGTTGAAGCTGTTTCTTGCTTCAGTTTCACTAGAGGCTTCGCAGATACATTCCAATTGGCATGAATTAAATCTGCCAAAGTGGGCATTAAATTTTCATATTTATGAGGCGCTTTAACGGGAAGTGATGTACTGATTGCCAAACAGGAGAAAGTTCGTGGCATGTACCAGAAGAGTTAGAATGGATGACCAGACACGTCAAACAGGGTTGTTAAGCAGGCTTTCAAAAAGAGTGAATGAGTTCCAGAGGTCATCTGATGAAGTGATCAATAGAATAAAGCCAATTAAGGGGGCTCGGTCATCAACATGGACAAAAGGAAGAAATACAACATTTAGAGAACCAAAGAACAGAGTTTTTATATAAAAGATAGAAGACAGTGCGTTGATCATGGCTATGGAGAATTTGAAATATACATAATTTTAAATTTAAAACATTAGATGGCAGTGAGCCACTTAAGATCTCAATCCTTTCTCGATAAATGCAAATTTAAGTTTACCCAGCTTTGTCCAAGCAACTTTAAATGACAATTGCTTTTGCATTGTGCATATCTCATGATTTCACAAAATATCGTCGTTTTATGAATGGAATAAAGTGCAATTTCCAAAGTTTCAGCAATGTATTAAACAGTAGTTAACAGAAATGATCAAGTTGCGAAAATTATCTTCCAACTTCCAGACTGATGCAATGGTCAAAGCGGATGTCTAAGAAAAGGATAGGTTTTTCAGGGGGTTAAACCATTTCGAGTCCTAAACATAGATTCCGTTTTACTCATATCAGCTGTATGTTGGATATTCCATTTGCAAAGTGTTCCGATATTCAAATACATACATTGAGTATTGCTTTAAAATAGCACAAGTATTTTTCCAGTTTTTTTTTAATCTTACTTTCAAAAGGAAAGCTGCAGGAATATCGACATAAAGTGGAACAATATTTTACACTGTACAAGAAAAGAGTTCTGATGGGTCGAAAGTGCATCATGATTGATGGACAATTGACAGCTTAACGTTGTTAAATTTTAAAAGGGCAGGTTGACTGATTAGTCAAGGCATTATCCAGCTAAATAAAACTGAGAATGGAAACTGTCGATTGGTTGAATCAAAACAAACCATAAGGCTTGGCAGTTCTCGTCCATTCTCTGTGCTTTTTCCAATCAGCACTCATTGCCTATGCGGTTTGAACGTTTTCTACCTTTGTGTTGCTACCGTTGAAAATATCCTGATCAGTAAAGGTTTCAATTTTTTTTCCATCAATACTCAAAGTTCTAAGCAGCACCCCAGATTGCAGGGGTGAAACATAACAAAAACGTATACGGCTTACAATTAACTTGGAGAGTTTTGCACTGATCTCAGAGGAAAACCAGCAACAGTGTCCATGTGGAGAGGGAAGAATGGCAGCATGACATTGACTTGGGGGTGATACAGAAAGAATTGCAAGCCACTGAGGAACAGAAATAAATAGAAACAAACCACATGCACAGAGACACAACACACAATTATTTAAAGTAAAAAAGCTAGTAAAAGTATTATCACTTCGAGAAATTGTGGACTAGCGGAAATATTAAGTGTTATTCTGAATATTGAACGTGGCACCCATGGTTTGCAGCAGTTGAAGAGTTTGTCATACTATTTTGTAACCTGCTCAGATCCTTTACCATTAAGTGACCACATATTCAGATATTTTGAGAAGCAGGTATCAGCATGAAGTTGCAAATGAGCAGAAGCAGGGCTATCATCTGGACAACACTGAGGAGATCCCACACGCATTGACTTTTTATTAAAACAGTGGGGTGATATTTAACTGGTGAAAGCCAATACAAGAGGAAATAAATGGGAAGAGAGGAACCACTTCCACGATTTCATCCAATCTAATATTAATACTTCCTTTTTCCAAGTATGGGACCGGCAAATACGAGGGGACACAACTTTAAAGTGAGGGGAGATAGGTAAAGACAGATGTCAGTGGTAGCTTCTTTACTCAGAGAGTAGTAAGGGTATGGAATGCTTTGCCTCCAACGGTAGTAGATTCCGCAAGATTAAGTGCATTTAAGTCGTCATTGGACGGGCATATGGACGTACATGGAATAGTGTAAGTGGGATGGCCTTCAGATTAGATTAGATTAGATTAGATTACTTTACAGTGTGGAAACAGGCCCTTCGGCC
>NW_025207629.1:10319-13197 GCF_004010195.1 Chiloscyllium plagiosum | reverse complement strand
TTGTGCCAAGGGATGCATCCTCTGCTGGTTCATGGGATAAACTCGAAGAGTTTATTTCCTGCCCCTAAAGGGTCAATGAAGTTGCTGCAGGTTGGGAGTCACATGTCGATCAGACCAGGTGAGGTTGGCAGATTTTCTTCCCTAAAAGGGATTAGTGAACCAGATGGGGCTTTGCCACAGTCAGTGATCACCATTAGACTTCCACACTGTCGGGATTCTAGGATCACCTAATTTATCCTTGTCTCTATGTATATTTGATGTCTCCTCATCCTATCTAACTTTTAATTAGCCATATAATTCTCAGCCTAATGTTGGAAGTAACATCAACATTGGGACATAGAAAACATTTATGGAGTAGTCTTAACCTAGAGATATGTCCACAGTATTTCACAGAGACACAGTCAATAATCATTCCAGATTTTACTGAATTCAGATTGCACCCTCTCTGCCATGGTGGGATTTGTACCCGAGTCCCCAGAACATCAGCCTGGGCTTTGGGGGCCAGGTGCCTCCTCATCGTACTGTCCATGGGGTGGGGCTGAGCGGGAGGATGTGATGGCCCTTACCTGTGTATTCGGTCAGGATTGGCCGGCAGGCTGGGCTATCTCGCAAGGCCCCAGGGCGCTTCCTGCAGCCGAGGGCTTTTTGTGGAGCTTGGTGCTGTCTTGGTTCTGCAGAAACATCTCGGTAAGATGGCAATCCAGTCAGGCTGTCGATGGATAAATACCTCTCCCAGTACAAGCTGAGATTGACACCCAACTCTGAGCTCTCTGAAATACCAAAGGAATCGTCTCATTTCACATTTCCTTCTGTGCTTGAGAAAGGGGACTGGAGCCTGGAGCCTGATGTCCAGATAATCTCTCCCATCCACCTTAATTCATAATTGTTATGAAGATGTGAGTGCATCTTTAAGAGAGTTAAAAGCAGCAGAACTACTGGATACAAGGCAACAATGTAACACTGGGTCAAACAACTCGATTAGTTTATAGAACATAGAACATAGAAGAATACAGCGCAGTACAGGCCCTTTGGCCCTCGATGTTGCGCCGATCCAAGCCCACCTAACCTATACTAACCCACTATCCTCCATATACCTATCCAATGCCCGCTTAAATGCCCATAAAGAGGGAGAGTCCACCACTGCTACTGGCAGGGCATTCCATGAACTTACGACTCGCTGAGTGAAGAACCTACCCCTAACTTCAGTCCTATATCTACCCCCCCTTAATTTAAAGCTATGCCCCCTTGTAATACCCGACTCCATACGCGGGAAAAGGTTCACACTAGTTTGAAGCCTGGAGACATAAAATAAATTCGAATTCGGCCAATCTGTTTAAATTATACCCTGAAAACATACCAATTTTCAATCAAGTTTGAATTGAGTATATAGACAATCAAAAAAGCCAATGACACAATCTGATGCTCTAGGGGTACGAGACTGGGGGGGGGGGGGGGGGGATTGAACAATTGAGAGGAGAACTGCCAAGTCCTAGCATGTAACAGACTGCTTGAATATAAATCTGTTAAAAGTCCCTTTTCGATCAATAAACTGTGACACAGAAATTCCTAACAAGGAGAAAAGAAGACACAGGAAGCTCCATAGACAAGAACCTACAGCTGCCTGGTTTTGGGATAATAAGTGTTTCGAAAATCTTAATTGGGAGTTTTATCAGACAAGTTTAGAAGGGGAGACAAAAGATAGGTTAGGGAAAGAATTGTACATAGTGATTAGTTAATTATTCTCTGTTGTACTTTAAGAAACAAAGCTGTTAATTTTTCCTTTAGATAGATCTTAGCCACTCAAAGTTTTGATAAATTTTCCGTGTGCTGCTAGTTTTAAATTAAGCAGAAGAGTTTACCCTTGGTCATAACATAATCACGTCGAGAATCACACACAGCACTCAAATATTTCCACAGATGATGTAGATTTTTAAATTCATAATCTAGACAGATTTAGACAGATCACATGCGGCCCGAATGCAGTGATCGAATGGTGGAGCAGGGTTTTAAGGCCTAACTAACCTGCATGGTGGCTCAGTGGTTAGCACTGCTGCCTCACAGCCAGGAACCTGGATTCAACCTCACCCTCGGTGGGACTGTCTGGGTGGAGTTTGCACATTCTCCCCGTGTCTGCGTGGGTTTCCTCCGGGTGCTCCGGTTTCCTCCCACACTCCCAGAAGTGTGCAGGTCAGGGCAGAATGGTCATGGGAAATTGTCCCGTGGTGTCCAGGGACGTGCAGTTTAGGGTGGATTGGTCATTGGAAATTGTTCCAAAATGTCCCAGGGATGTGCAGGTTAGGGTGGATTGGCCGCGGGAAATTGTCCCATAGTGCCCAGGGATGTGCAGGTTAGGGTGGATTGGCCATGGGGAATTTTCCATAGTGCCCAGGGATGTGCACGTTAGGGTGGATTATCCATGGGGTCCGCAGGGTTGCAGGGATAGGGTAGAGGGTGAATCCATGTGAGATGTTCATTAGGAGGGCCGTTATGGATTTGATGGGCCAAATGGCCCACTTCCACACTGTAGGGATTCTATGATAACCTAATTTATTCCTGTCTCTTTGTTGTGTCTTCTGATGTCCCTTCATGCTGTCTAACTTTTCATTCTCTATGTAATTCTCACCTTTAATAACATCAAAAACTGAAACATAAAAAACGTTTATGGAGTCGTCTTAATCTGGCGACATGTCCACGGTATTTCACAGGGACACAGCCAGCAAGCAGCCCCTCCCTCTGCACACCGACGCCCAGAAGCAGCAGTGTGTCCCAGCTACAATATGCAGGGAGGCAGGGAGGGAGGGATGGAGGGAGAGAGGGAGGCAGGGAGGGAGGGAGAGATGGAGGGAGGGAGAGAGGGAGGCAGGGAGGGAGGGAGAGA
>NW_025207629.1:4191-9221 GCF_004010195.1 Chiloscyllium plagiosum | reverse complement strand
GGAGGGATGGAGGGAGGCAGGGAGGGAGGGATGGAGGGAGGGATGGAGGCAGGGAGGGAGGCAGGAAGGGAGGGATGGAGGGGGGGATGGAGGCAGGGAGGGAGGCAGGGAGGGATGGAGTGAAGTGAATTTTGACCAGCCGCTATCCTGCAGGACATCCAGGGGATAGTGTAACCTTGGGGTACAGCCAGTGGAGGGTAGGGAGAGGGGAGGGGAATAGCTTCCTGGAAGGTTCCTGGGCTATCATTGCAGGAATGGGAGGATTCGGGAGAATCTCTGGTTTGGACGTACTCAGCTCAACACTGAGAATTGTCCACACCCCTCACTCAGAAAATACACCCTTCTATCCCTTGCTCCAAACGGAAACAAGTTCATACTGAGGCAGATAATAGGAGCAGGTGTAGGCCATTCGGCCCTTCAAGCTTGCTCCACTATTCAATCGGATCATGGCTGATCATTTACCTCGTTCTCTCTTCCATCCCCATCCCTTCAGCCTAAGAACTATGTCTAACTCCTTGAAAACATCCCATTTTTTGACCTCACCTGTTTTGTATGTCAGACAAAGGTTCATTGGTCTCTGGGTGAAGACATTTCTCCTCATCTCAGTCTGAGCTCATCCTCAGACTGTGACCTCCTGGTTCCAGACTCCCTGGTCATCGGCAACATCCTGCCTGTATTTAATTAGTTTTCTCCTCAAGACCATAAGACATAGGAGCAGAAGTTAGGCCATTCAGCCCATCCAGTCTGCTCCACCGTTCAATCCTGGCTGATCAGTTTCTCAACACCATTCTCCCCCTAACCCTTGACCCCGTGGTTTCTCAGGAACCGATCTATCTCCGTGTTAAATATCCTCAGTGACAGTGAATCCCATGGATTTCCCACTCTCTGACTGAAGAGGTTTCTCCTTATCTCTGTTCTAAAGGGTCTTCCCTTTACTCGAAGGCTGGGCCCTCGGGTCTGAGTCTCTCCGACCGATGGAAACACCTTCCCAGCGTCCGCTCTGTCCAGGCCGGTCAGTATTCTGTAAGTTTCAATTCGATCCTCCTCATCTTCTAAACTCCATCGAGTATAGGCCCAGAGTCCTCAAACGTTCCTCATTCGTTAACCTTTTCATTGCCGGGACCATTCTTGCGACCCTCCCCTGAACCCGCTCCAGGGCCAGTACATCCTTCCTGAGATATGGAGCCCAATATTCCAAACGTGGTCTGACCAGAGGAGAAAGTGAGGTCTGCAGATGCTGGAGATCAGAGATGGAAATGTGTTGCTGGAAAAGCGCAGCAGGTCAGGCAGCATCTAGGGAACAGGAGAATCGACGTTTCGGGCATTAGCCCTTCTTCAGGAATGAGGAAAGAGGCTTAGCCTGCTGGACCAACTTTCCTCATTCCTGAAGAAGGGCTAATGCCCGAAACGTCGATTCTCCTGTTCCCTAGATGCTGCGTGGTCTGACCAGAGCCTTATCGAGCCTCAGAAGTACATCCCTGCCTTTATATTCAAGTCCTCTCAAATGCCTTCCTCATGACTGATTCAACCTGCAAGTTTACCTCGAGAGAATCCTGGACTAGAACCCCCAAGCCTTCTTAAACCTCAGATCTCTGAATTTTCTCCCTGTTGAGAAAAAAGTCCATGCCTCTATCCTTCCGACCAAAGTGCAAGGTCTCACACTTTCCCACATTGTACTCCATCTGTCACTTCTTTGCCCACTCTCCTAACCTGTCCAAATCCTCCTGCAGCCTCCCTGCCTCCTCAAGGCTACCTGTCCCTCTACCTACCTTTATATCGTCCGCAAACCTCGCCAGAATGCCCTCAGTTCCTCCATCTTGATCGTTAATGTATAAAGTGAAAAGTAGTGACCCCCAACACTGATTAATTAAGGCAGAGAGATAATTACAAAAAAAATTTAAAACAAGGAGGTGCTGGAGCCAGGGAGTTGCACTCTGATGGTCTGACCAAAGTAACGAGTAATCCAAAACTAGACAAACTAATTAAGGTAGAGAGTCCATCACAAGTAATCCATGTGGTGGTGTCAACACAGGACAGCGATGACACAGAACAGCGTGGTTGGATTACCTGTAGCCCAACATGAGCCCAAGGTCTTTTCTTAATTTTATTATTTGTAACTCGATCGCTCGATGGAGTTCAGGTGGGAGCAAGTGTTTAGGGACATGTGCTTTCATGTTAGCTGCTTCTGGGCATCTCAGGGGTGACGGTGTAGCAGGGAGGGTCTGGCCTGGGTGTGATATTCCCCCTCCAGACCCTCACCCAAAGGTGACTCCAGCTCTTTACCTGGGTAAACGGGCGCAGTGCCAGCCGGCCCACACTCCTGCTTGACCTGGGGGTATTCCCTGTAGAGCAGCTCCACTCCCGGCTCCACCTGCAGTGGGGTGTTAGTATGGCTCTGGGATTTCAGGATGAGCAAATCCTCCGAACTGACCGGTAGCAGCGGCTGCAGTGACTCCCCGTTCAAACCCGAGTCACCGTAGGCAGAAGGTGGGACACACTGGCAGTTTTCGGCTGGATCTCCTGTGGAGAGAAACACAGGCGTGTGTGTGTGCAGACTGTCCCCTCAAAAATAACCAGCTTCCGGGGGGTGGGCAGCAACCCCACTTCAACGAGGGGCTGCACCCACGGCCGTGTTGGGCACAGGGAGATCCCAGAGCAAAAGGGACAGGAAGGAGGCCCCGGGTTTAACGCTACGCTTCCGTCCTCCATCAGAGGGCGCCGTTTACAAGGGAATCGCAATGTACAGGAGGCCATTCAGCCCGATCTGTTACAGAGAGGAGATGTCCCCCAAGTGGCTTATCCCTGAGTGGCTTATTGATGTCATCAGATCACTTCTCATCTGTCAGAGGATTCTCTCTCTCTCAATCATTTCATAGAATCAGAGAACAGGTTGGGAGCAGGCCATTCAGCCCACTGTATGCACAACAATCCTCCTACCCAGACCCACCCCACTACCCTATCCCTGGGACCCTGCATTTCCCATGGACACTCCACCCTAACCTGCACATCCCTGGGCACTATGGGACAATTGAGCATGGCCAATCCACCCTAACCTGCACATCCCTGGACACTATGGGACAATTTAGTATGGCCAATTCACCCTAACCTGCACATCCCTGGACACTATGGGACAATTTAGCAAGGCCAATCCACCCTAACCTGCACATCCCTGGACACTATGGGACAATTTAGCATGGCCAATCCACCCTAACCTGCACATCCCTGGACACTATGGGACAATTTCCCATGGCCAATCCACCCTAACCTGCACATCCCTGGGCACTATGGAACAATTTCCCATGGCCAATCCACCCTAACCTGCACATTTTGGACTGTGGGAGGAACCCGGAGGAAACCCCACACAGACACGAGGAGAATGTGCAAACTCCACACAGACAGTCCCCCGAGGGTGGGATCGAACCCAGGTCCCTGGCGCTGTGAGGCTGCAGTGCTGACCACTGAGCCACTCATGCTGCCCCTTCTCAAGACCTCTACCCAGTGAGTTAAAATCTTTGCTCAGCTTGGCATTTCAGAACCGAAACATTGATAAAGGAAGACATGAGGTTGGGCTACTGTCCCAGGTTAGAGCTGAAAATAATGAGTACTATCTATAATGGATGAGGAAAGGGATGTGATTGTTTGGGCCATCGTTGACATGGAGATGAAGCAGGAGCTGTGATGACCAATCATATTCCCTGGATCTCAATGCCGATAATTTCCCAGCCAATGTGCACCTTCTGCTTATGCAGCACTAGTTCGTGTACCTGTTTCTAATTGGTTTCTTTGACCCTCAGAGCTGAAAATGTGTTGCTGGAAAAGCGCAGCAGGTCAGGCAGCATCCAAGGAACAGGAGAATCGACGTTTCGGGCATCAGCCCTTCTTTCCTGAAGAAGGGCTTATGCCCGAAACGTCGATTCTCCTGTTTCCTGGATGCTGCCTGACCTGCTGCGCTTTTCCAGCAACACATTTTCAGCTCTGATCTCCAGCATCTGCAGACCTCACTTTCTCCTTCTTTGACCCTCACCCTGATAGAACATAGACCATCGAACAGTACAGCACAGGAATAGGCCCTTCGGCCCACAATGCTGCACTGAACGTAACACCAAATTAAACTAATCCCCTTCTGCCTGCCCTTGCTCAATATCCCTCCATCCCCTGTATATATCCATGTGTTTGTCTAAAAGCCCCTTAAACCACCCCCCCATCGTATCTGCCTCCTCCACCACCCCCTGTCAGCGTGTCGCACACTCTTACCCCTGTCTGTGTAAAACACTTGCCCCTCACATTGCCTTTGAACTTTGCCCTCTCACCTTAAACCCATGTTCCCTAGTATTAGACATTTCAGCTTTGGGAGAAAGACTCTGACCATTAACCCTTTCTATACATCTCATAACGTTATAAACTTTTATCAAGTCTTCCCTCAGCCTCCGCTGCTCCAGAGTAAACAGCCTGAGGTTTTCCAGCCTCTCCTTACAGCTCACACCCTCTAATCCTGGCAGCATCCTGGGAAACCCCTTCTGCCCCCCTCTCCAAAGCCCCCACCTCCTCCCTGGAATGTGGGGACCAGAAATGAACACAATACTCTCAGTGCAGCCTAACCAAAGACTGATAAAGCAGCAACATGACATCCTGACCTTGTACTCAGATCCCCGCCCAGGGAAGACAAGCATGTCATACAGCTTCTTTACCGCCCAATCGACTTGCATGGCCACTTTCAGGGAGCTATGGACTTAGAGGCATAAAGTCACAGAGCTGTACAGCACGGAAACAGACCTTCGGCCCAAGTCGTCCATGCTGACCCAGATATCCTAAATTAATCTAGTTCCATTTACAAGCCTTTGGCCCATATCCCTCCAACCCCTTCCTATTCATATACCCATCCAAATGCCTCTTAAGTGTTGCCATTGTACCAGCCTCCACCACATCCTCTGGCAGCTCATTCCATACACGTACCACCCTCTGGGTGAAAAAGTTGCCCCTTAGGTCTCTTTTATACCTTTCCCCCCTCACCCTAAACCTATGCCCCTCTA
>NW_025207629.1:0-3005 GCF_004010195.1 Chiloscyllium plagiosum | reverse complement strand
GATGATACAAATAGCTCAGCAAGAGGCCCAGCAATCACTGCTCTAGCTTCCCACAGAGTTCTCGGGTACACCTGATCAGGTCCTGGGGATTTATCCACCTTTAACTGTTTTAAGGTATCCAGCACTTCCTCCTCTATGATCTGGACATTTTTCAAGATATCACCATCTATTTCCCTACATTCGATATCTTCCATATCATTTTCCACAATAAATACTGATGCAAAATATTCATTTAGTATCTGCCCCATTTTCTGTGGTTCCACACAGAGGCCGTCTTGCTGATCTTTGAGGAGCCTTATTCTCTCCCTAGTTACCCTTTTGTCCTTCATGTAATTATAAAATCTCTTTGGTTTCTCTTTAACCCTAATTGCCAAAGTTATCTCATGTCCCTTTTGTGCCCTCCTGATTTCCCTCTTAAGTATACTCCTACTGTCTTTATACTCTTCTAAGGATTCACTCGATCTATCCTGTCTATTCCTGACATATGCTTCCTTCTTTTTCTTAACCCAAGCCCGAATTTCTTTAGTCACCCAGCATTCCCTATACCTACCAGCCTTCCCTTTCACCCTGACAGGAATATACTTTCTCTGGATTCTCATTATCTCATTTCTGAACCCTTCCATTTTCCAACCGTCCCTTTCCCTGCAAACATCGGCCCCCAATCAGCTTTTGAAAGTTCTTGCCTAATCCCGTCAAAATTGGCCTTTCTCCGATCTAGAACTTTAACCTTTAGATCTGGTCTGTCCTTTTCTATCACTATTGTAAATCTAATAGAATTATGGTCGCTGGCCCCAAAGTGCTCCCCCACTGACACCTCAGTCACCTGCCCTGCCTTATTTCCCAAGAGTAGGTCAAGTTTTGCACCTTCTCTAGATTAGATTAGATTAGATTACTTACAGTGTGGAAACAGGCCCTTCGGCCCAACAAGTCCACACCGACCCGCCGAAGCGCAACCCACCCATACCCCTACATTTACCCCTTTAACCTAACACTACGGGCAATTTAGCATGGCCAATTCACCTGACCCGCACATTTTTGGACTGTGGGAGGAAACCCACGCAGACACGGGGAGAATGTGCAAACTCCACACAGTCAGTCGCCTGAGGCGGGAATTGAACCCTGGTCTCTGGCGCTGTGAGGCAGCAGTGCTAACCACTGGGCCACCGTGCCGCCCTCTAGTAGGAACATCCACATACTGAATCAGAAAATTGTCTTGTACACACTTAACAAATTCCTCTCCAACTAAACCCTTAATACTAAGGCAGTCCCAGTCTATGGTTGGAAAGTTAAGATCCCAAGATCCCCCTGTACATCAATACTCTTCAGAGCCCTGGCATTAACTGTATTTTTTTTCCTTAGCATTTGATGTCCTGAAGTCAGCACCTCACAGTTACCTGGATTAAACTCCATCTGCCATTTCTCCACCCATATCCGTAACTGGTCTATATCCTGCTGTAGCCTTTATTCTACCTGTAACCCCATGCAGTCACGATCTTGGGAGTGTTTGATGTGGACGGTGTAGAGGGAGCCTTACAATCAGGAGAAGAAAATGGAAGTATCCTTTCTCTGGCAACACTTCCCTTGTATTGGCTGTTGACCTTAACAGAATCATTTTGTCACTATCCCTGTTGACCCTCCCTCACGTTATTGCGGCGATCTATTGTAGGAAACGCAACCCCAGATGTGACGATCCAGCCAGAGACTTACTGAGAGGATAATCTGTCCAGCAGTGAGGTTTACTGAAGGGGTTTGGGGACCCACTGGTGCTGAATATTTCCACAGCGTCCTGGAAATCTGTAAGGGCAGGGTCAGAGAATGAAAGGTTAACCAGGCATGTAGACGCTCCATGAGTTCACAAACCCTGCTGCAGGAATCTCAGGGACTGTCAGATGGCAGCAGTTACGTTAGATTTGAGTTAGGATGGTAGAGACCAATCAAGCTTCATGTAAGCAGGGAGTAGAGAGCCAGGCCGGATTCCACCCCCTCAGAGGTTAAGGTAATAATCAGACCTCAATGAAGAGTTAAAGAGTGAGAGTTGTCTCTATCTGTAAACGGGGAGGGATTCCTATGCTCCTGTCTGTGGGGATCACAGCCAGCCATTTCTCTTTCTCCTTGCCATGTGCATGCGGGGCTTCCTGACGTTCACAGTGGGGTGTAACCCGGATTGTGAGAATTAGCATGGGATGTCCAAAAGGATGTAGCATGGGGTAGCATTCCCAGGGGCTGAATGGCCTCCTCCTGTACTCTCATGCCCCATTCCCAGTGTTCCTCATTTCCAATCGCTCCCCCATTCTGGCCAGTTGCCCTGCATTGAAATAGTGCCTCACTGTTTGCGGCTGGAGTTATCTGGTTGCAATCACTTCCAGACAGTCTCCTTTCCAAAAGAAAACGAGAGGGTTAAATTCCCAGAAAAATCGCTGGAAATAAAACGTATCGCTCTGGCAGCTCTTCCCAATAGTTCCTCCAGTGAGGGACGTAGATCACACGAGTCTGGAGATCGGGCTGTTTCTGGGGAAATTCGGGGGATGGTTGGTGCCGGATTGTTTTGGGGGAGGTGCGGTCGAGAGGGATCTGTTTGTGCGCCAGATTACTGGATCAATCCGGGTTTGAAAATCAGGGTCAGGTCATGATCCCACTGAGGTCCACACTGAGCAGTACCACCTGTCCTATCGCTGGGAGATTCCTCGTCGCTTTGGCGACGTCATCTCTGTAGGGTCCAGGGTTTACCGACACAATTTCAAAGTCCCGTGACTGAGAGAGAGTGAGGAGGGTTGGTCCCACCAGAGGGGCACTGACGGAAGAACCAGGAAGGGGGTGCTGGGGAGAATTTGCCCTTTTATTTTAACACAGGCAGTTGTTGGTGTGACCGCGGATGTTGTGGGAGCGGATTCAACAGGAGGACGGGGTAATAAAACAAGGCCATCTTTGGGTTTAGGCTCTGGTTGGGGGGGTTGGCCCGAGCGGAGTTAGAGAGAACTCCGAAACAGGGACAGGTCATTGAGACC
>NW_025207628.1:6088-13196 GCF_004010195.1 Chiloscyllium plagiosum | reverse complement strand
GTGTGAGAGAGAGAGAATGCATGTGCATAAGAGAGAGAATGCGAGGGTGCGTGAGAGAGCGAATGCTTGTGTGTGTGAGAGAGAATGCGTGTGTGTGTAAGAGAGAGAATGCGTGTGTGTGGAAGAGAGAATGTGTGAGAGAGAAAATGCTTGTGTATGTGAGAGAGAATGCATGTGAGAGAGAGAATGCATGTGTGCGAGAGAGAGAATGCATGTGTGTGAGAGAGAATGTGTGTGCGAGAGAGAGAATGCATGTGTGTGAGAGAGAGAATGTGTCTGGGAGAGAGAGAGAATGCGTGTGTGAGAGAGCGAGAATGTGTGTTTGCGAGAGAGAGAATGCATGTGTGTGAGAGAGAATGCATGTGTGAGAGAGAGAGAGAATGAGTGTGTGCGAGAGCACGAATGTGTGTGCGAGTGAAAGAATGCTTGTGTTGTGAGATTGAAAATGCATGTGTGTGTGAGAGAGAGTATGCGTGTGCGTGAGAGAGAGAGAATGCGTGTGTGTGTGAGAGAGAAGGAGTGCGTGCGAGAGAGAGTGAATGCGTGTGGGAGAGAGAGAATGACTGTGTGAGAGCGTGAATGCTACACGAGATAAAGAATGCGTGTGTGAGGGAGAGAATGGATCTGTGTGTATGAGAGAGAATGCGTGTGTGAGCGGGAGAAAATGTATGTGTGAGAGCGCGAATGCGTGTGTGTGTGAGAGAGAATGCGTGTCCGTGGGGGAGAGAGAATGCGTGTGTGTGTGAGAGAGAGAATGCTTGTGAGAGGAAAGGAATACATGTGTGAGAGAATGAGTGTCTGTGAGAGAGAGCATGCGTGTAAGAGAGTGCAAATGTGTGTGCAAGAGAGAGAATGTGATTGTGAGAGAGAGAAAGAATGCGTGTGTATGAGAGAGAGAATGCAAGTGTGCGTGAGAGAGCGAATGTTTGTTTGTGAGAGAGAATGTGTGTGTGTGTAAGAGAGAGAATGCGTGTGTGTGTGGAAGAGAGAATGCGTGTGTGTGGAAGAGAGAATGCGTGTGCGCGAGAGAGAAAATGCGTGTATGTGAGAGAGAGAGAATGCGTGTGCGTGAGATAGAATGAGTGTGTGCAAGTGAGAGCGAATATGTGTGCGAGTCCTCAAATGCATGTGTGAGAGGGAGAATGTGTGCGTGTGTGAGAGAGTGAAAGCGTGTCTGTGAGAGAGAGAGAATGTGTGTGAGAGAGAAAATGCGTGTCTGTGAGAGAGGATGCATGTGTGAGAGAGAGAGAAGACATGTGTGTGTGAGATAGAGAATGCTTGTGTGTGAGAGTGAATGCATGTGTGATAGAGAGAGACAATGTGTGCGCGTGAGAGAGAGAATGCGTGTGTGCGAGTAATAGAATGCATGTGTGTGAGAGACAGAGAATGTGTGTGTGCGAGAGAGAGACCAAATACGTGTGCAAGACCGCGAATGTGAGTGTGAGAGAAAGAAAATGCGTGTGTGCGAGAGAGAGAGTGAATGCACGTTTGATAGAGAGAGACAATGTGTGTTCGTGAGAGAGAGAGAATGCATGTGTGATAGAGAGAATGAGGGTGTGCGAAAGACAGAGAAAGGGTTTGTGTGAGAGAGAATGCGTGTTTGTGAAAAAGAGAAAAAGAGAGTGAATGTGTGTGCGAGAGAGAATCCGTGTGTGAGAGGGAGAATACATGTCTGCGTGAGAGAGAGAATGCGTGTGCGCGAGAGAGAGAGAGAATACGTGTGTGAGAGAGAGTTTGCGTGTGTGCATGAGAGAAAATGTGTGTGTGCGTGAGAGAGAATAACTGTTTGAGAGAGTGACAATACGTTTGTGAAAGGGAGAATGCCTGTGTGTGAGAGAGAATGCGTATGTGCGAGAGAGAATACATGTGTGAGAGAAAGAGAATGCGTGTGTGAGAGAGAAGGCGCGTGTATCTGAGAGAGAGAATGCGTGTGTTAGAAAGAGAATGAGTGTGTGAGAGAGAGAGACAGAGAATGTGTGTGCGAGAGAGAATGCGTTTGTGCGAGGGAGAGAATAGGTGCGTGTGAGGGAGAGAATGCTTGTGTGCGTGAGAGAGAATGCATGTGTGCGCGAGAGAATGAATGCAGGTGTGTGAGAGAGCAAATATGTGCGAGAGAGAGAATGTGTGTATGAAAGAGGGAGAGAATGCGTGTGTGCAAGAGAGAGAATACGTTTGTGAGAGAGAGAATTCGTGTGTGCGTGAGAGAAAATGCGTGTGTGTATGAGGGAGAATAATTGTTTGAGAGAGAGATTATGTGTGTGCGAGAGAGAAAATGCGTGTGTGAGAGGGAGAATGACTGTGTGTGTGAGAGAGAATGCGTGCGAGAGAGAATATGTGTGTGAGAGAAAGAGAATGCGCGTGTGAGAGTGAGAGAATGGATGTGTGAGGGAGAGATAATGTGTATGTATGTGAGAGAGAGAGAATGTGTGTTTATGTGATAGAGAGAGAGAGAATGCGTGTGTTTGAGAGAGAATGTGTGTGAGAGAGAGAATGCGTGTGTGCGAGAGATAGAATTTGTGTGTGTGAGAGAGAGAATGCATGTGTGTGAGAGAGAATGTGTGTGCGTGAGAGAGAATGCGTGTGTGTGTGAGAGAGAGAATGCATGTGTGTGAGAGAGAATGTGTGTGTGTGAGAGAGAGAATGCGTGTGTATGTGTGTGTCTGTGTCTGTGTCTGTTTTTTGTGTGTCTGTGTGTCTCTGTGTATGTGTCTGTATGTGTCTGTGTGTGTCTGTGTGTGTCTCGCTATGTGTCTGTGTCTATGTCTCTGTGTGTCTGTATGTGTGTCTGTGTGTGTGTGTCTGTGTGTGTGCGTGCTGGTGCATGTCTGTGTATGTGTGTCTGTGTGTGTGTCTGTGTGTGCGTGTGTGTCTGTGTGTGTCTCTTTGTGTGTGTGCGTGCGTCGAAATGTTTTACTCTGCCTGTGTGTCTGTCTCTGTGTGGGGGGAGGGGGGGGGGGCGGTGAAGGCCAGGAGAGCAGAGTGGGTGAAATGTGTGTGTTGAGGGGCAGACACGTGATCTATGTTTTTTAATTTCTAAACTCTGCCAATATGTTTGAGAAAGGGAAGGAAGTAAAAGACTGAAAATCAAGTTAGAAATGGCTGGATGTAGAGCAGGGCAGGGAGAAAGTGAGGACTGCAGATGCTGGAGATCAGAGTCAAGAGCATGGTGCTGGAAAAGCACAGCAGGTCAGGCAGCATCCGAGGAGCAGGAGAATCAAGGAGGTCTCATTTCTAGTGAAGGGCTTATGCCCAAAACATCAATTCTCCTGCTCCTCGGATGCTGCCTGACCTGCTGTGCTTTTCCAGCACCACACTCTTAACAGATTTGTCAGGCATGACCTCCCCTTACCTACGACTGAGGTCAGGCTAATTGGCCTGTAATTTCCCATCTTTTGTCTTACTTCCTTCTTAAACAGGGAGATTAAATTAGCGATTTTCCAGACCTCTGGGACCCTCCCTGACTCCACTGACTCCTGAACAATCACCACTAACATATCCACCATCTCTTCAGCTATCTCCTTCAGACTCTGGGGTGTAGTCCACGTGATCCAGTTGATTCATCCACCTTTGGACCTTTCCGTTTTTCTAGCACTTTCATCTTGGTGATGGCCACCATATTCACCTCTGGCCCTTGACTCTCTTGAACTTTTGGGATGTTACTCGTGTCTTCCACCATAAAAGACTGATGCAAAGTACTTATTCAGTTCCTCAGCCATTTCTTTGTTCCCCACTACTACTTCTCCAGTGTGATTGTCAAGCGGTCCAATGTCCACTTCTGCTTCCCCTTTGCCCTTTATGTATCTAAAGGAACTCTTTCAATCTTCTTTTATATCACTGGCTAGCTTATCCTTGTATTTAGTCTTCTCCCTCCTTATTTCTTTTTCATTATTCTCTGTTTGTCTTTTTAGGCTTCCCAATCCTTTGGTTCTCACTGCCCTTCGCCACGTTATATGCGTTTATGCTGTCCCTGACTTTCCTTGTCAGCCATGGTTGCCTCATCCTCCCTTTAGTATACTTCTTTTTCTAAGGAATGAATTTTTGCTGTGTCTCCCGAATTACTCCCAGAAACATGATTCATGTCCAAGAAACTTAGGTCTCTCTGTACCATCAACTTCTGCAATTTCTTTACATATAAATAATATTCTGCTTTTCTATTCTGTAAGAATATAAGATATAGGAACAGAATTAGGCCACTTGGCCCATTGAGTCTGCCCTACCAATCATGACTCATTTGCTTCTGAACCCAATTCTCTTGCCTTCTCCCTATAACCCTCGATCCCCTTATAATTAAGAACATGTCTAACTTTATTCTAAATACACTCAATGACTTGGCATTCACAGTCCTTGCGGCAATGTGTTCCACAGATTAACCACCTTCTTGCTGAAGAAATTTCCTCACCTCAGTGCTAAAATGTGACCCCTTCCCTCTGAGGCTGTGCCCTCAGGTCCTAGTCTCTCCTACTAAGTGGAAACATCTTCTCCACATCACTTTATCCAGGCCTCTCAGTATTCTGTAAGTTTCCATGAGATCCCCCTCATCTTTCTAAATTCTGAATACAGACCCAGAGTCCTCAGCCACTCCTCATATAACAAGCCTTTCGTCCCCACGATCATTCTTGTAAACCTCGTCTGGATCCATTCTAATGCTAGCAGATATTTCCTTAGATACTGAGCTCAAATCTGCTCACAATATTCCAAAAGCAGTCTGATCGGACTCTTATACAGCCTCAGTAGTACATCTCTGCTCTTGCATTCTAGCCCTTTCGAAATGAATGCTAGTATTGCATTTACCTTCCTACTGCCAAACAGGACAAGTCCACATTTACTTGTGTTATGCCGAAATTGTCCCCACTCACTTAATCTGTCTCTATCCCTTGACAGAGTCTAAACCTTCACTTGACTACTTACTTTTCTATGTATTTGAGTGTATTAGGCAAATTTAGCAACTGTACATATGGTCTGCTCATAGTAAATTGTTGACGCTCCAGCATCGATCCCTTTGGAAATCCACTCGTTACAGCTTGCCAACCTGAAAAAGACTCATTTATTCTTCTCTGCTTCATGTAAGCTAACCGTCATTTATCCATGCTTAACATATACCATATGCCATCTGTTCTTATCTTGCACAGATGCAGCAGCTTACCAAATCCTTTTTGGAAATCCAAGTACAGCACATTTACCAGTATCCCTCTATTGACTGAATGTTACTTTGTCAACAAACTCTAAGAAATTAGTTAAACATAATTTCCATTTCAACAAACCATGTTGGCTCTGCAGGACAATTTTGTAATTTTCTAAGTATCCTGCTATAACCTCCTTTTAATGAATTTTAGCATCTTCCTGATATAACATATTAGGCCAGTTAATCCTGTAATTTCTGGTTTTCTGCCTCCTTCCTATCTTAATAAAGGTGACACATTTGCTATTTTCCAATCTGCTTCCAGAATGTATGGAATTTTAAAAGATTACAACCAATGCATCTACAATCTGTGCCACCACTTACGTTGTGATCCTTGGATGCAGGCATACCAGTCTGGGAATTTGTCCACCTTTAGATTCAATAGATTCCTCTGCAACTTTTCCCTTGTGATGGTGATTGTTTTAAGTTCATTCTTCCATAAAAACCTTTGGTTTACAATAACCTTTGGGAAATTTTTAAATCTTCTACTGCAAAGACCAACACAAAATACTCTGCCTATAGCTCTGCCACTTCTTTGTTTGCCATTATCAATTCCCGAGATTAATTCTCTAGAGGACGAACACTAGCTTTAGTTACTGTTTTCCAAATCAAATATTTGTTGAAAAAAACTTATTGCCTGTCCTTTTTTACTCATGAGCTTTCTCTCATAATCTGCCTCCTGCCATTCTTTACTGGCTCTTAAGTCTGTTTAATTCATTGACCTACAATTAGTCTTTGCAGATTTATACAGTTCTTTTTTCAATTTAATACTTTCCTTATCTACCTTACATAACCACGAATAATGTATTCTTCTCACAGAATATTTTGCAAAGGACAAAATATTCAGTTTGTCATTCAGTTTTTACATTGTTGGCCAATACATATGCAGCTATTCATTATCTTTATCATTGATTTTAAGAAATATAAATATAAATAATCTTAATTTTTATAAAGTAAATCTTTATTCTTATTTGACTTTAAATATAACGCTTCCGACTGACTCATTTGGCAATGATTCTTTATTAATTGCAATAATTTCAACTCTTTTAAATTGTAGAACTGAATAGTAACAAGGGTCACTGGATTAATATGAAATACAAATAACTTGTCCATATTTAATATTATTTTTGGAACATACTGAAGACTTTGAGAAAATTAGATTAGATTAGACTAGATTACTTACAGTGTGGAAACAGGCCCTTCGGCCCAACAAGTCCACACCGCCCCGCCGAAGCGCAACCCACCCATACCCCAACCCCTACATTTACCCCTAACCTAACACTACGGGCAATTTAGCATAGCCAATTCACCTGACCTGTACATCTTTTGGATTGTGGGAGGAAACCCACGCAGACACGGGGAGAACGTGCAAACTCCACACAGTCAGTCGCCTGAGGCGGGAATTGAACCCGGATCTCTGGCGCTGTGAGGCAGCAGTGCTAACCACTGTGCCACCGTGCCGCCCAAAATCTTGATAGTAGGTACTTGAGATTGTTATCAATGCAGTTCATGATTAATAACTGCATGAAACCAAAGTAAAACAAAGCTAATTGCTACAGGAAACAGCAGATGTGATCATAATTCAAACATTTGAACAATTTTCTGTGACATGGTCTTGCTAAAAGTTAGGGCTACATCTATTCATCATGTTTAAGGCTAGCCTGCAGTAGAGTTTTATCTCATTAATTATATTGTATACTAACTTGATGTTTATATCAGGTTTTGCAGGGAAGTTCTAAACATGTTTTTTTAGATTAGATTAGATTACATTACAGTGTGGAAACAGGCCCTTTGGCCCAACAAATCCACACCGACCCACAACCCACCCATACCCCTACATTTACCCCTTACCGAACACTACGGGCAATTTAGCATGGCCAATTCACCTGACCTGCACATCTTTGGACTGTGGGAGGAAACCGGAGCACC
>NW_025207628.1:0-5819 GCF_004010195.1 Chiloscyllium plagiosum | reverse complement strand
AACCGGAGCACCCGGAGGAAACCCACGCAGACACGGAGAGAACGTGCAAACTCCACACAGTCAGTCGCCTGAGGCGGGAATTGAACCCGGTCTCTGGCGCTGTGAGGCAGCAGTGCTAACCACTGTGCCACCGTGCTACCCAAAATGTATATGAATTGTTTAATGAGTTTATACGAGCAAATTCTTAATTACACTTTCTCCAAGGCCATAATCCCAAACCACCTGATGAAGGTGCAGCGCTCCAAGAGCTAGTGCTTCCAAATAAACCTGTTGGACTATAACCTGGTGTTGTGTGATTTTTAACTTTGTAATCCCAAACAATATCTTGTTCAAAGGCTACTCACAGATGTATTCCAACTTTCAAATGTAGCATTGCGGACAATGAAATTAATTCTTAACAAAGGGATGAGCTGCTCAGAAACCTATAAACCTGCAATCCTATAATTTTAAAGGCTTTCATCTACTTGATAACTGGTTGCTGGGATAGCATTGATTTACTGATTAATTTCCTTATTTGCTCACAATGGACTGCAAAACAAGGGTGAATGTTGCTGTATCAAGCATCTACCCAGCAAGAACAGTTCGAGGCTCAGAAGCACTTTCAATTCTGCAAGGGCTACAATTAACAGTAAGGGGGGTTGTGGAGGGTAAATGCAGGGCTCAGAGCTTTCTGTCTCCCTGGCATCATACAGGCAAAAGAATTCTGATGTCTTGTGACTTAGCAGCCCAGATCAAACATGAGTAAATACCTGGGACGAAGCAGGTAATTCACAAGAGAAACCCATTAAAAGGTACCTCAGCCATCAACACAAAGCCATTTACTCATTTTTGCAAGGGTTTCTTAATACATCACAGCAATGGTAATTACTTTGATACATTTTAAACTATTTTGTTCAGATTTGAACCCCATGGATGTGGTTAATTTTTTTTAGATAAATGTTCTTTCAAGGTAATAATGAAATCCTCATGGAATTCTCTTCCCCGACTAAATGAGGCATTTCCTGGTGCTGCTAATATCAGAAATAATCAATGTTCATTGACAGCATTCATTATTTATAAATTGGTAATTAGCAATGCCAATTTACAAAGTGGAAGGATGCTCTCAGAGGCACTGGGGATTCATTATTAGAGTGTTTCCATTTTTACTGTAACTTTGAAATAACAGTGTTCGTGTTCAATTATAGGTCATACAAGATTTTGTGCAAATGCTTTGAATATTTCATTTTATTTTGTACCATATACAATTAATAAATAGAAGTGTTGAAATAATTTCTGGAAGTTTTCCCTTTCTGTTGAGACTGCAGTCCTCCCATATCAAAGATATGCTCCGCTCATGCCTTGGCATTCCACAACAATGGAAGGATTGAACAGAAAGTGTTCCCTTTCAGAAGTAGGGATATTTACACTAATCCAAACCACACTAAAAAATGATTAGTTAACACAATGCAGACCACATTTAAGTGACCAGTGAAGCTAATTGCATGATTTAGCATTTTTGTCAAAGTATCAGTTATAAAATTTAAGGATACAGTTTAGATTTTTAAAAAGAGGAAGGAAAGATTCCTTACAGCATATTTTAATTATAATAGCTATTAATTAGAAAAAGGTTAGGTATCACTAGCTGTTGAGTTTATAAAATTTGAAAAGCACCAGGCAAAACCAATTTATGTTTGATCAGTAAATCTAATGTGATAAAATGTCCCAGAGGTGGGAGATTTAAGCATGAAATTAGAATTCCTACAGTGTGGAAACAGGTGGTTCAGCCCAGCAAGTCAACACCGACCCTCCAAAGAGTAACCCACCCAGACCCATTCCCTTTCTACTCTACTGACTAATGCACCAAACCAACACATCCCTGAACAGTATGGGCAATTTAGCATGGCCAATTCACCTAACCTGCACATCTTTGGACTGTGGGAGGAAACTGGAGCACCCGGAGGAAACCCACTTAGACACAGGGAGAATGTACAAACTCTACACAGACAGTCGCCCGAGGTTAGAATCGAACCCAGGTTGCTGGGGCTTTGAGGCAGCAGTGCTGACCACTGAGCCACCGCGCTGCCTTGAAACATTTATTTTACTGACTGCAAACATGGAGGGAATGTGCAAACTTCATGCAGACAATCACCCAAGGTTGGAATTGAGCGCGGGCTACTGGTGCTGTGAGGCTGCATCGCCAACAGCTGAGCCACTGTGCTGCCAAATTCTACAACTTAGAGTCTAAACGGCTGAAGAACACTAGCCTAAGATGGAAATCAGGAGGGCAAAAAGGGGACATGAGATAGCTTTGGCAAATAGAATTAAGGAGAATCCAAAGGGTTTTTACAAATACATTAAGGACAAAAGGGTAACTAGGGAGAGAATAGGGCCCCTCAAAGATCAGCAAGGAGGCGTTTGTGTGGAGCCGCAGAAAATGGGGGAGATACTAAATGAATATTTTGCATCAGTATTTACTGTGGAAAAGGACATGGAAGATATAGACTGTAGGGAAATAGATGGTGACATCTTGCAAAATATCCAGATTACAGAGGAGGAAGTGCTGGATGTCTTGAAACGGGTTAAGGTGGATAAATCCCCAGGGCCTGATCAGGTGTACCCAAGAACTCTGTGGGAAGCTAGAGAAGTGATTGCTGGGCCTCTTGCTGAGATATTTGTATCATTGATAGTCACAGGTGAGGTGACGGAAGACTGGAGGTTGGCAAACCTGGTGCCACTGTTTAAGAAGGGCGGTAAGGACAAGCCCAGGGAACTATAGACCAGTGAGCCTGACCTCGATGTTGGGCAAGTTGTTGGAGGGAATCCTGAGGGACAGGATGTACATGTATTTGGAAAGGCAAGGACTGATTAGGGATAGTCAACATGGCTTTGTGCTTGGGAACTCATGCCTCACAAACTTGATTGAGTTTTTTGAAGAAGTAACAAAGAGGATTGATGAGGGCAGAGCAGGGACTGAGGGGGTGAGGTGGTGAGGGGGGTGAGGGGGTGAGGGAGTAAGAAAGTGAGGGGATGAGGGGGTGAAGTAGTGAGGACTGTTTTTCAGACTGAGGCCTGTGACTGGTGGAGTGCCACAAGGATCGGTGCTGGGCCCTCTACTTTTTGTCATTTATATAAATGATTTGGATGCGAGCATAAGAGGTACAGTTAGTAAGGTTGCAGATGACACTAAAATTGGAGGTATAGTGGACAGTGAAGAGGGCTACCTCAGATTACAACAGGATCTTGATCAGATGGGCCAATGGGCTGAGAAGTGGCAGATGGAGTGTAATTCAGATAAATGCGAGGTGCTGCATTTTGGGAAAGCAAATCTTAGCAGGACTTATACACTTAATGGTAAGGTCCTAGGGAGTGTTGCTGAACAAAGAGACCTTGAAGTGCAGGTTCATAGCTCCTTGAAAGTGGAGTCACAGGTAGCTAGGATGGTGAAGAAGGCGGTTGGTATGCTTTCCTTTATTGGTCAGAGTATTGAGTACAGGAGTTGGTAGGTCATGTTGTGGCTCTACAGGACATGGGTTAGGCCACTGTTGGAATATTGCGTGCAATTCTGGTCTCCTTCCTATTGGAAAGATGTTGTGAAACTTGAAAGGGTTTAGAAAAGATTTACAAGGATGTTGCCAGTTCAGAGGATTTGAGCTGTAGGGAGAGGCTGAACAGGCTGGGGCTGTTTTCTCTGGAGCATCGGAAGCTGAGGGGTGACCTTATAGAGGTTTACAAAATTATGAGGGGCATGGATAGGGTAAATAGACACAGTCTTTTCCCTGGGGTCGGGAAGTCCAGAACTAGAGGGCATAGGTTTAGGGTGAGAGGGGAAAGATATAAAAGAGACCTAAGGGGCAACTTTTTCACGCAGAGGGTGATACGTGTATGGAATGAGCTACCAGAGGAAGTGGTGGAGGCTGGTACAATTGCAACATTTAAGAGGCATTTGGATGGGTATATGAATAGGAAGGGTTTGGTGGGATATGGGCCAGGTGCATGCAAGTGGGACTAAATTAGTTTGGGATATCTGATCGGCATGGACGGGTTGGACTGAAGGGTCTGTTTTCATGCTGTACATCTCTATGATTCTATGACTCTATACCGCCCATTGTTCTCGAGTCAAACAGACAGATCAGTCCAATCAGTCCATGTTGATTATAATCCCAAACTAAACTCATCCCAATTACCTACACTTGGCCTATATCCCTCCAAACATTTCTTATTCATGTACGTAGGGGTGCGTAGGTTAGATTATTTTATTTTACATTAGAATTAATCCTCGGTACAACATCGTGAGCCGAAGGGCCTGTTCTGTGCTGTACTTTTCTAAGTTCTATGTACTTATCTAAATGTCTTTTAAATATTGTAATTGTACCCACATCACATTGTGTGTGCTGACACATTTGGGGGTAATTGGATTTTGCTTAATTGTAGCCATGTGTCGTCATTTCTGCATCTAATTGTTGGAGAAAAAATCCCTGTAGTAGTAACTGCATCTGTCACTGGCTTTTCTTACGCAGCCACTGCATTAACATGCAATTTTCATGTTTCCTAATTGATTAACCTGACCAGATATGATGACAACCAAGAATGACTTGATTTCAATTCTACTTTCAAGGTATACCCCAAATGTGGAATTTGACAGGATCGGGAGTTGGGAACAGGACGGTATGAATTGACAGAATAAAGTGAATGTGGTCATAGGCTATGCACATTTTAGGGACATTTTCCTGTTTGTGATGCTCGGGTCCAACTGCCTACAGGGTGATAGCTTTCTCTACCATCAGCAATAATAAACCAAACCCAAAAGGTGTGGCTGGAGGAAGTCAGAGACTGACATGTGGGACCATGCTCTCGATTCAATGCCAAAAGCAATTTAACAATATTATCAGGGCAGGATGTGTGACAACAATGCCACATACAATGTCATCCTGAGCTGGTATTTCATGTACACTGTCTTGTCAGGACTAGATTGAAATGTGTGGGGCTCATACAATTGGCTGCCATGTCAGCAGTGTCATACCCGTTTCCTACCATTATTGTTGGGACTTTATTCTTGGCAGGAAAAGCTGACCCTCCCCTCACCCATGATGAAATTAAGGGACACTTCCCTTTTGCTGCTGGGATTTTACCGATGGCAACAGATACCAAGATCTCATAGCCTTTTGCTTCGCACTCGTCTCCGTCCTTCTGTAGTATACTTTACCGCAGAGGGCTGTCGAGGCTGGGTTGTTTAAGTACAACGAAGGACGAGATAGATTTTTAATCAGCAAATAAAACAAGAGTAATGGGGAAAAGGCAAGAAAGTGATGTTGAGGATGACCAGATTAACCATCATCTAATTGAATGGTGGACCAGAGTTGATTGGCTAAATGGTCTAGATTAGATTAGATTATATTTAGATTACTTACAGTGTGGAAACAGGCCCTGCGGCCCAACAAGTCCACACCGACCCGCCGAAGCGCAACTCACCCAGACCCATTCCCCTACATTACCCCTTCACTTAACACTACAGGAAATTTAGCATGGCCAATTCACCTAACCTGCACATTTTTTTGGACTGTGGGAGGAGACCGGAGCAACTGGAGGAAACCCACGCAGACACGGGCAGAATGTGCAAACTCCACACAGAGAGTCGCCTGAGGCGGGAATTGAACCCGGGTCTCTGGCGCTGTGAGGCAGCAGTGCTAACCACAGCAGTCTACTTCTGCTTCTAAGTCTCAAGATCTAAAAGATCTAAAAAGATGGTGGTGACACAGGTAAGAAACTCAAAATTGTGTTCTTGTTTGGTATCACCAAGGGTTTATGGGAGGCACGGTGGCACAGTGGTTCGCACTGCTGCC
>NW_025207627.1:5395-13195 GCF_004010195.1 Chiloscyllium plagiosum | reverse complement strand
TGACAGGGCACCATGTGACACGGTATATAACTGCAAATAACACCATGTGACAGGGCACCACGTGACACGGTATATAATGTAAATAACACCGTGTGACAGGGCACCATGTGACACGGTATATAACTGTAAATAACACCGTGTGACAGGGCACTGTGTGTGTGTGTGTGTGTGTGACAGGGTGTATCTGTGTCTGTGTGTGAGTGACAGCGTGTATGTGTGTGTGTGACAGCTTGTAACTGTTTGTGTGTGTGAGAGACAGGGTGTGTGTGTGAGTGAGTGACAGGGTGTATCTGTGTCTGTGTGTGAGTGACAGGGTGTATCTGTGTGTGTGATGTGTGTGTGGTGACAGGATGTGACTGTGTGTGTGTGAGAGAGAGACAGGGTGTGTCTGTGTGTGTGACAGGATGTGACTGTGTGTGTGTGAGAGAGAGACAGGGTGTGTCTGTGTGTGTGTGTGACAGGTTGTATCTGTGTCTGTGTGTGAGTGACAGGGTGTGTCTGTGTGTGTGAGAGAGACTGGATGTGACTGAGTGTGTGTCTCAGAACTCAGTGCCTCACAACTCGGAGACTCCAGCACAGAGATGTGGGAAACCTTGCAGGATACCATGCACTGCACATTCCTGGCTATCTTTGGGATGAAGACCTGCCTGCCTCATGACTCGTTTGAGGTTAAGCCACCTGAGATGACCACTGTCATTGAAGCTAAGCTTGTCGCCCAAGCTGAGAACAGCTGGTCAGCTCGTGGGAAGAACCTGCAGATTCTCAGGGCTGCCAGCAACAAGTTTAAACAGACTTCCAGGCGTTGCACTAACGAGTACTGGACACAGCATGGCGAGGAACTTCAGACAGCCACTATAACAGGGAACATTAGGGGAATGTACAAAGGCATCAAGAGGGCAGTAGGACCCCCATCCCACCTCAAATCCTCTGATGGGTGATGGGGAAGTAATCACAGACCAAGGCCAGCAGATGGAATGGAGGATTGAGCACTGATCTCTCATCCAGAGTGTATACAGTGTCCACTTCAGCGCTCGATGCAATCACGTGCTGCTGACCATGGACAAGCTAGACGCAGGATCATCAGTAGAAGAGCTCAGCAAGGCCATTGACAGCCTGGCCTCAGGTAAGGCCCCAGGTAGCAACGGGATTCCTCCTGATCTGATCAAGTGCTGCAAGACTAGCTGTCCATGAAGGGGACAGTGCAGTTCAACAGCAGCATCAAACAAGGCTGCGCCCTCGCTCTCACACTCTTTGGGAGGTGGAGGCCAGTAACCAATCATCCGCTTCTTGCAGGAGGGTGATGTTGCATGGCAGGTGTAGGGTGGAGAGGGTGCAGTGTACTGCAGTGGAATAACCTGGGGGGCTCTCTGTGTAACCCCAGGGAAGCCTGCTCCATGTGTACTGACAGCTGCCGTATGGATAAGTGAAAAAGTACTGACTCCCAGGCTACAGTTTGGAGAAAAAGGCTGAGCAGAAAGGCAGGTGCCAGAGGCAGGGATGATGGGGAGTATGGCGTTAGTGTGCGGGGTGGTCGGCGTACCTGCCGTCGGTTTCGTAGCTGCAGTCTTTTGCCTTAGGGAGCTGATGGTGTTTGGCAATGTCCTGAAACTTCACGGGACACTGCAACATTGTCCTATTAGGTATCCCCGTGCACCCCTGTGATGGCTGTGGTCCAGCAAGCTATTTTATCCAATTTAAAGGACCCCCCCACCATGGCCAATTTTCTTGGGACCATGTGTGCAGGTCCCTTGTGAAGGGGATAACATAACAGCTGTCCTCTGTGTCTTTTAGCACAGTGTCTGCCGGTGACCCGGGTATAACAAGAGCATCTCCTACCTTAGAGTCACAGAGATGTACAGCATGGAAACTGACCCTTCAGTCCATGCCGACCAGATATCCCAACCCAATCTAGTCCCACCTGCCAGCACCCGGCCCATATCCCTCCAAACCCTTCCTATTCATATACCCATCCAAATGTCTCTTAAATGTTGCAATTGTACCAGCCTCCACCACATCCTCTGGCAGCTCATTCCATACACATACCACCCTCTGTGTGAAAAAGTTGCCCCATAGGACTCTCTCATATCTTTCCCCTCTCACCCTAAACCTATGCCTCTCTAGTTCTGGACTCCCATACCCCTGGGAAAAGACTTTGTCTATTTATCCTATCCATGACCCTCATAATTTTGTAAACCTCTATAAGGTCACCCCTCAGCCTCCGACTCTCCAGGGGAAACAGCCCCAGCCTGTTCAGCCTCTCCCTATAGCTCAGATCCTCCAAACCTGGCAACATCCTTGTAAATCTTTTCTGAACCCTTTCAAGTTTCACAACATCTTTCCGATAGGAAGGAGACCAGAATTGCATGCAATATTCCAACAGTGGCCTCACCAATGTCCTGTACTCCCAATGTCCTGCAACATGACCTCCCAACTCCTGTACTCAATACTCAATAAAGGAAAGCATACCAAACGCCTTCTTCACTATCCTATCTACCTGCGAGTCCACTTTCAATGAGCTATGAACCTACACTCCAAGGTCTCTTTGTTCAGCAACACTCCCTAGGACATTACCATTAAGTGTATAAGTCCTGCTAAGATTTGCTTTCTCAAAATGCAGCACCTCACATTTATCTGAATTAAACTCCATCTGCCACTTCTCAGCCCATTGGCCCATCTGGTCCAGATCCTGTTGTAATTAATGCTATTTTTTGGATACAGTGTTAAACTCAGGGCCAATTGTAGGAGTTCTTTGTTGATATGATCTCTCCCCCCATGCTCCATTGATTCCCATCCTCATTTACATGTGACTTGCTGATCCTAGGGTCATCACGATAATTAAAGATTCTGAATAAGTACACAAAATTCCCCAATTTACTTGATTCCAGTCCTAGGCTGGTAGAAAGCATCAAGCAGCCTTCAATACTGAACAAGAAGTATAATTTAGGACAGTAATTAGATTCTAGCTACAAGTGAACAGTTATAAACTGTCAGCATGTAACACCACTAATCGAAATTCTAATCCCTGCATAAACCTCTCCTTTCACATTCACACACAACTACACTTCCATAGAGAGGGTAAAATAGCATGGACAGAGGGAAAACTGGAAAAGCACTTCAGAAGTCTTTGTTCACATTCCACTGAGTTGTTTCTTGCTGATGAGAATATTTCCATTGTCTGTAATCTGGACATTTTGCAAGATGTCACCATCTATTTCCCTACAGTCTATATCTTCCATATCCTTTTCCACAGTAAATACTGATGCAAAATATTCATTTAGTATCTCCCCCATTTTCTGGACTCCACACAAAGGCCGCCTTGTTGATCTTTGAGGGGCCCTTTTCTCTCCCAAGTTACCCTTTTGTCCTTAATATATTTGTAAAAACCCTTTGGATTCTCCGTAATTCTATTTGCCAACGCTATCTCAGGTCCTCTTTTTGCCCTCTTGATTTCCCTCTTAAGTATACTCCTACTGCCTTTATACTCTTCTAAGGATTCACTCGATCTCTCCTTTCTCTTAACCAAAACCTCAACTTCTTTAGTCATCCAGCATTCCCTATACCAACCAGCCTTTCCCTTCACCCTGACAGGAATATACTTCGTCTTGAAGTTCATGTATTTACCATGCGTTTTCTGGGCACTCTTGTTCATTTTCGGCCCTGGGCAGTTCTCACCATGTGGTTTGGCTTGCCCAACTCTCACAGCTGACATCTCCCAGCAGAGAGTGGATGTCAAAGTTTCTCCAAGGTTCAGTGAATAAGTGCATCTGGGCACTAGGGCCCTCTTCAGTACAAACTTGAATTCTGACAGGCTGCTGGTCAGTCTCTCTCTCTCTCTTCCTGTCTCTCTCTCTGTCTCTCTCCCCCTCTCTCTGTCTCTCTCCTCTCTCTCTGTGTCTCTCTCTCTCTGTCTGTCTCTCTCTCACACTCTCTCTGTCTCTGCTGCCCTGAGCAGCTGGGAAGCCACTAACTCAGCTACCTCATCCCACCCCCCAGGATCAAGTTCCTCAGCAACAAGGTAAGAGTGGGGTACTGAGGGAAGGGTGCTGGGAGGGGTCCTTTGTTTTTCACAGTTTTCAGGTCTCCGTGATTTTAATTTAAGGGTTGGGGTGGGCGGTGCTGACCACTTCCCTAAACTTATCTAAACTCAGGACATGAAGCGTTGCCGAACCCACCTTCCCTATTCTGCTCCCAAGAAATATTGGCTGGTGACCTTTATAAACAGGGTATTCCCGACCTTACTGTCCAAGCATGAGTGATTACCCTGGTGCTTGTTACTTCCTTGAGGGAGTCAGTGTCTATGGACTGCTGCCTCAGCAGGATAAGTTAAACTTCTCCCTGGGGCAGTACTTCTCCCAAGGGTTGGGGTCCCACAACTTCATGGACGTCTGGTTTGAGCTGGGAATAGGGAACACACTGCAGCACTGACAAATACATGACAAACACAAGACAGACAAACAGGACAGCAGGGTCCATGGCAATTTCCCACGATCTGTGGATTTGTTAGTATTAAAGGGAAAATTTAATCGGGTGAATCTATCCTTCTATCGTGCCAGACTTTCTCTGCACGGCCAGCTTTTCCCTGGCTGGATCAGGATTGTGACACAAGTCCTGGCTCAAGTTGGGTCACGAGTGGGCCAATTATTGTGTCTTTTAAAATGTAGTTCATGAATTTAGGAGTCCACCTGACTACCTCCCCAGGCCAAGTCTAAGGCTGCTAAATTCCAAATTGCCCCAGTAGCCGGCTGCCAGTTAGTTAAAATTTTGATGATTAATTTATTTGTTTACCAGACTACTTCCCCAGGCCAAGTCTGTGGTAGCTGAAGCCAATTTGCCGCAGTTGCTAGATCAGAATTGTGGGCAGAGCTGAAAATGTGTTGCTGGAAAAGCGCAGCAGGTCAGGCAGCATCCAGGGAACAGGAGAATCGACTTTTCAGGCATAAGCCCTTCTTCAGGAAGCCAAATTGACAAGCTGTTTATTACAAGCGATATTGCTGGAAGAGAAAGTGACGAGGCTCACACAGAACTGACAGTCTGTACAGGTCGATCAAGGGTTCTGTTCCTCATGCTGCACTCCAGAACCTCAGTAGCCCAGTACTCCATCCTCGAGCTGAGGATGAAGCCAGGTTTTATTATTTTTTTTTCGTACCGGGTGCCCAAAGCCACTCTATTTATTTATTTTTTTTTCTTTTTAAAAGAATTTAACCCCCACACTACCACCTAAGTGCGGTAGTGCTTATTTTATCCCCAGCACCCATGGTGTGTGTGTGCAGGTGTGAGACACAGTGAAAGACACAAAGTGCACGAATCTTTATTCAAATTCCACCACCAGGAAGATAGGAAAACACCCGGGTGGCCAGTGACAAACACTGCCCTTCACATCAAAGGGCAGTGCTGTGTGATCAAAACAGTGAGGGGGAGGGTAGGGACTAAATCAAAATAGAGTTGGAGGGAGAAATGATGCACTCCACTCCCTGCGGCGCCCACCTCTCCCTGAACAACTCCAGGGTGTTGGTCGACACCGCGTGCTCCTTCTCCAAGGACACCCGGGCTCTAACGTAGAAGCCAGGTTTTATAGGAATGCTGTGCAATGATGTTAATTAAAAATAGGGAATGATACAATGTATTTGGAAATGGAGTAATCTAGTTACAATGATGAGCATCGGAAAACAGTTAGATGAATGTCCTGATTCTCGATACAATGCAAGATCCTGACAGTATCAGTGGGTCTGGAACTTCTTTGCAGGGTAGGTGAATAAGGTGCTCCCACACTAACCATGTCTAAAGACATACTGTCCACATAATTCTCAGCCTCACTAATGCACAGCAGAGTCCCAAACTCATGCCCAGGCTCCAGCACCCATTGCTCAAACTGGTCAATCCAGTGGTACTTGGTGTAGATGTGGTCATCCAGCCTGCCAGGAGTGTGCAAGGTTGGTCACTTATTACTCAGCAACATTTGGGAGAAGTAGAATCATTATTCACATTTCTTGTACTATTAATTCTTTACTGAGTGTCTTTGTGCACAAATCATAGAAAACTAGAATGCAGATACAGCAGGCAATAAAGGGTAAATGGAAAGTTAACATTTGTTACTAAAGGAAAAGGAAGACGGTCTTACTGCAATTGCACAAGGCATTGGTGAGACAGCATCTGCAAATATGATGCCAGGAGTAGGCTATTCAGCCCATCAAGCCTGTTCTAGCATTTAATAAAATCAGAGCTGATCTGTGGCCTAACTCCAGACTCCTGCCTTTGGCCAGTATCCCTTCATACTGTTGCTTAACAAAACAAAAAATTCTATCTCAGACCATGCTCTGAGTTCTAGAATACCTAAGCAGTATAAACTGTTTATCATCTTTATCACAGTGTGGGAGCAGGTCATATGGCTCAATAAAATCCGCTGGACTGTGGGAGGAAACCAGAGCACCCAGAGGAAACCCATGCAGACACGGGGAGAATGTGCAAACTCCACACAGACAGTTGCCTGAGGTGGAATCTCAGGTCCCTGGCGCTGTGAGGCAGCAGTGCTAACCACTGTGCCACTCTGACTACTGTCTTTTGCTGTTAATCATGATGTGGAGGTGCTAGTGGTGGACTAGGGTGGACAAAGTTAAGAATCACATAACATTAGGTTATAGTCTAGGTTTAATTGGAAGCACGAGCTTTCGAAGTGCTGCTCCTTCATCTATCATAACTGTTATGAAGATGTGGGTGTACTGTACCTTTAAATGAGTTAAAAGCTGGTAGACCTACCTGATAGCACCAAGTGTTCTCAGTTAGGTAACCATGTACCCCTTGGTCATAGCTAAATTAGCTGGTTGCCTGGAAACTGCAAAACAGATTTGAATTAGGTCAATCAGCTTAAGTTATTCCCCGAAAAACACCAAGCTCCAATCCAGTTTGAATTGAGTATACTGACAATCTTTAAAACCAATGACACAATCCAATGCTTTGGGAGTATAAAACAGGGGGAAAAGTGAACAGTTGGGAGGAGAACTGCCCAGCTACCAGCATGTAAAAAGACTGCCTGAAAATAGCTCTCTAAAGAGTACCTTTATCAATCAGGAATCTGAGAAGCAAAATCCCTAAGAAGAAGAATAGAAGACAGGCAGATCCAAATAGAAGAACTGAAAGCTGCCTGGTTTTGAGATAAGAAGTTTTGTTTAGTAAATCTTAATTGGGAGTTTTATCGGACTAGTATTGTGGAAAGGAAGGTAAACAATAGGTTCGAGGATGGAGTTATAAATAGTTGTTAGCTAATTATTCTCTGTTATACTTTAAGAAATAATTCTTGGCCTCTCAAACTTTCACATTTACTGCATGGGATAAATCTTTGGATGTAGGTTTGCTCGCTGAGCTGGAAGGTTCATTTCCAGACATTTTGTCACCATACTAGGTAACATCTTCAGTTGGACTCAGGCGAAGCACTGCTAATGATTCCTGCTTTCTCTTTATATGTTTGGATTTCTTTGGGTTGGTGATGTCATTTCCTGTGTAGCTGGTTTTATATTAAGCAGGAGGGTTTACCCCATGTTGTAACACAATACCTGATGAAAAAACAGTGCTTTGAAAGCTAGTGATTCCAAGTAAACTGTTGAACTCTAACCTAGAACATAGAACAACAAAGCACAAAACAGGCCCTTCGGCCCACGATGTTGTGCCGAACATTTGTCCTAGCTTAAACACCTATCCATGTACCTATCCAATTGCCGCTTAAAGGTCACCAATGATTCTGACTCTGCCACTCCCACGGGCAGCGCATTCCATGCCCCCACCACTCTCTGGGTAAAGAACCTACCC
>NW_025207627.1:0-3123 GCF_004010195.1 Chiloscyllium plagiosum | reverse complement strand
TACAGCATTGTAATTACCCTTCCCCCAATTGTAAAACCTACCCTGTTGCACGCACCCATCTCTCTCCATAACCAAGGTGAAAGTCACAGAATTGTGGTCACCATCACCAAAATGTTCACCCACTAACAAGCCCATCACTTGTCCCGGTTCATTACCGAGTACCAAATCCAAAATGGCCTCCCCTCTGGTCGGGCAATCTACATACTGAGTTAGAAAAGCTTCCTGGACACACTGCGCAAACACCGCCCAATGATGTGTGATTTTTAACTTTTGCTGTTAATATCTTAAATTCTTTGACCAGAAGCCTTAAGCTTCTCAATTCTAGAGACTATCGGCCTCTTTTATATAATCTCTCCTCAGAACATAATCCCTGAAGTCCAGGTCTCATTCTTGTAAATCTACATTATACTCTCTCTAAGGCTCTCTATGTCCTGATGAAACCAAAAACAAAGGTTGCTGATAAAACTCAGCAGGTCTGGCAGGATCTGTGGGAAGAGAGCAGAGTTGATATTAACATTTCGGGTCCAGTCACCCTTCTGAGAAGCTCTACAGTACCACAGCTACTATTCTGAGATGTACAGGTACACAAAGGGTGCAAAGTCAGGGTGTCCAACTGTCCAACTATAAGCTGGTGTTGTGTGATTTTTAATTTTGTCCACCCCAGTCCAACACCGGCATCAGGTTTATTTGAAATTTCAGAGTACTGCTGTTTCGTCAGGTGAAGTGAAAGGAGATGCACAGGTGGGTGCAGAATTTATAGGCAGAGAGATAATTCCTAGATAATTAAGATAAATGCAAATCATGTGAGGAAAGTGTCACCAGCTGAATAATAAACAAAGGTGTGACCTATAATCTGATTAATAATTACAAAAAATCCAAAATAGCATGCACTGTGAGGACATGGGTTCAAATCCAACTGTAACATCTAATGAAATCTGAATTTATTAAAATCTGGAATGAAAAGTGACTGTGCTGTTGATGTGTAACTGTCATTGATTGTTGAAAGAACCCATCTGGTTCACAAATGTCCTTTTGGGAAGGAAATCTGCCCTCCTAACTTGGTTTGTTTAACATGTTATTCCAGATGCACAGCTCTTAACTTCCTTCTGAGCAATTAGCGGCGAGCAGTCATTGCTGACCTCGCCAATGGCGCCACATCCCAAAATCAAACTACCAAGGAATGCACTGCCTTGGAGGGTAGCTGAGGCTGGAAACCTCACCAGCTTTGAAAGGCACTTGGATGAACACTCAAAGTGTCAGAACATTCAAGGCTATGGGTCTGGTGCAGGATTGTGGGGCTGCTGTAGATGTAGAGTAGGATTTTGTTAACGCAGTAGATGAGCGCCTTCTTTTCCTTAACCAAACCCTCAATTTCTTTAGTCATACAGCATTCCCTATACCTACCAGCCTTTCCTTTCCCCCTAACAGAAATATACTTTCTCTGGATTCTCGTTATCTCCCATTTTCCAGCCGTCCCTTTACCTGCCCCCAATCAGCTTTTGAAAGTTCTTGCCTAATACCATCAAAATTGGCCTTTCGCCAATTTAGAATATCAACTTTTAGATCTGGTCTATCCTTTTCCATCACTATTTTAAATCTGATAGAATTATGGTCGCTGGCCCCACAGACACCTCAGTCAGGATGAGGATTCTGGGTAATCCAAGATGGAGGACGAGAAACGTTTCTGGTTGTAACAGCTGCTCCTTTTTTTTGAGGTATTTTAGGTGCTGGAGGTGATTTCCTCGAATTCCAGGAGCAGCAATTACTGTTTTATATGCTGTTGCATTGTTTTGGAACTTTGGGGAAAAAAAGTCAAAACAACAGCAGTTTTAAAAGGGAGAAGAGCAGATGAAGGAAGCACATGGTGAGGACAGTGCAGGAGAAGAGAGAGAGAGAGAGAGAGACAATTTCTGATTCTGTTGTTCTAATGTATTCTGATATGACTTGCATTCAGATCTTGTTTGGTCATATTTCACCCTGTTAAATATGTCATGGAGTTAATTGTGAGGTAAACTGCACTCAGTGAGATTTCACAAACTGATCCCTGAGGAACAAAATTGATGAAGATGGAAGTAGTTGAAATAGAAACTAACATCACTGCTCGATGTAAATTGTTCAGAACAGTAGGTTTGTTCCTGAGTCTCACATTCTCAGTGCGGAATGGGTGCTTGTTGTGTGCTCTACTTTCTACGTCAGAGAACAGACAAACAAAAGGACATGGTCTGAAATGAAACATCTCTCACTGAAATAACAAAGTGAACATGCTGTGCTCACCGATATAACAGTATGTTCCCCAGGTCAGAACATGCTGTGCTCACCGATATAACAGTATGTTCCCCAGGTCAGTCAGAAACAAGTGGAGGAAAAGTCATGGCAATTGAATACATAAACAATCAGAAAAGGAGGTTCTGAGAAATGGGTTGTGTTTGGGTAAAGGAGTTGCCAGGCAGGAATGTCAGGAATATATTCGAGTGAAAGGCGGGAGACCTGATCACCACATGGATCGGGACAATATCAGGAACTGAGACCCATCTAAGGAGACCTTGCATTTTGTTTTCATAGAACCAAACTATTTCTCAAGTGGAGCAAGAGGCCTTTCGGGCCATCATGCCTATACCAATTCTGAAAGAACTGTCTAATTTGCTTGACATCCCTACACTTTCATCATGGCTCTGGAAATACTTCCTTTCCAAGGATTTGGAAAAGTTACAATTGATTTGTTTCCACTTGCCACTTCCCCAGCTGTGCAGTGAAATCTCAGTTTCTTTACAGATTGGATCCTTTGCAACATCAAAGCTCTTGATGGCTCTTCAGTCCCATCAAGTTCATGTTGGCTCTTCCTGGAGAATCCGGTCAGTCCAATTTCCCCACACTCTCGCTGTAGCCTTGGGATATTTGGTTTTTGCGGAGGTCAAAAGTCACACGACACCTGGTTATATCGAATAGATTTCTTTGAAATCACAAGCTTTTTGAGCACTGCCCCTATATCAAGTGAAATTTTGTTGTGGTGTTCATTAACCATCTCTGTCAGTAGTGACTACAACTGATGGTGTGTCACTGTTACACACAGTTACAAACACAATTACACACAGTTAGAACATAGAACAGTACAGCACAGAACAG
>NW_025207626.1:10192-13195 GCF_004010195.1 Chiloscyllium plagiosum | reverse complement strand
GAGATTGAATGAGAGAGAGATTGAGTGAGAGAGAGAGAGCTGGGGTGGCTGTGGGGCTCCCCTGAGGAGCACTGTGGGAACGCTCCTGCTCAGTGGGAATCTCCTCACTGGGCCATTCAGCAGAGGAGCGTGCGACAGGGAATGAGCTGCTGGTGGAGAACTCAGAGCTCAAATCTGAAAGCATATAATGGTGTATTGAGCCCAGAGACCAAAGCACACCGTGGTTGCAGGGATCAGGGTCACCTGCATCCACTATCCTTGCCCTTCTGAAGGGCAGCGATGCCCGATTCGGGAGGTGGTGTTTGTCGCAGTCCTGGTGGGGGCTTGAAGTCCCGTTGCTGCACAAGAGTGGGTTTTGAAACTCAGCCAAGCATCCCTGAAGAAGCCACCTGCCACGGTTTCGTCAGCAGCGGGGGGGGGGGGGAAGAAATGTTTGGAAGTTTGGTGCGGGGGTGGGAGCACCAAAACAAGGTTTCAGGATAGAGTTAGTCATCCCGCGGCAATAAAGGTGGGCGGACTTCCCCAGGGGGGACCTTGACTTTCCCAGATGCATACGAACGGATTTCAGGGGACAGCCTCAAAGATGGCAGATGTCTCGCGAATCGGACGAATTGTAAGCCTGGGAGTGGGCCTGAACGTGTGGCAGGAGTGGGCAGCTCGGGGGGCAGATACTTTCCCAGATGCATACGAACGGATTTCAGGGGACAGCCTCAAAGATGGCAGATGTCTCGCGAATCGGACGAATTGTAAGCCTGGAAGTGGGCCTGAGTGGGCAGTTCGGGGGGCAGATACAGTTTAACACGGGGAAGTGTGTGGAGGTCGACTTTGGTTGGAAGAGCGTTGGAAAGTAAGGAGGTAGGATTCTAAAGGGGATGAAGGCGCGGGAGCAGAGGGACCTGCCTTAACACGTGGACAGGCCTTTGAAGGCGACAGGGTAGGGTACGTTGGCAAAAACCCGCACAGAGGCGACAGCGACAGACGAATGGGCACCTCGCGATGCTCACCAGGCGGGCGTGTTCCCTCCCAGTCATGGGGACACTTCAGCGGGGTCCAGGACACTCGGGTCTCCATCGTCCAAGGCAGACTTCTGGGCCCAGCAGAGGCTGATAGCCAAATTCTGTAACCCACGGGGGGGTGGCCTCAAACGGGACCTTGGGTTTATGTCACGCTACGGGTGACCCTACTGCACTACACACTCTCTCTCACACACACACACACACGTGCATACACTCACACATATAAGTTTGTGGGGTGAATTTGTACTTGCAGTTACATTATACTTTGCTCAAAAGCTGCATGAATCCATGAAAGATTCTGTAAATCCGGTTTTTTTCTTGTTTAGAAATAGAATCAGTCTGACCATTGTGGCAGGGGGAGTCTCCGAACACCGCAGCTCGCGCCAAATGACACCAAATTGCTAAACATTCACTTGAGACGGCAACGTTTGCAAAAAGGTTTCGCGATTTCCACATGAAAGAGCCGAGACCCACCCGTTCACTCTAAAAGATTGAGAGACTTCACAACCAACCCAAGTCTTTTTCAATGCTTAATTCCGCATCGCTCTGTAAAACCCTGGCGATGAATGCTGGCTCCCACCGGCTTAAAGTCCGCAACCACCTGATGAAGGAGCCGCCAGATAAACCTGTTTGGGGGCCTTGGAGGCCGTAGACTGCCTGCCCCCTCTTCCGCGGTTACGTTAGGGCCCCGGGTGTCCTTGGAGAAGGAGCACGCGGTGTCCACCAACACCCTGGGGTTGTTCAGGGAGAGGTGGGCGCCGCAGGGAGTGGAGTGCATCATTTCTCCCTCCAACTCTATTCTCATTTAGTCCCTACCCTCCCCCTTCACTGTTTGGTCACACAGCGTTGCCCTTCGATGTGAAGGGCAGTGTTTGTCACTGGCCACCCGGGTGTTTTCCTATCTTCCTGGCGGTGGGAATTTGAATAAAGATTCGTGCGGAGAAAATGAGGTCTGCAGATGCTGGAGATCAGAGATGGAAATGTGTTGCTGGAAAAGCGCAGCAGGTCAGGCAGCATCCAGGGAACAGGAGAATCGACGTTTCGGGCATTAGCCTGAAGAAGGGCTAATGCCCGAAACGTCGATTCTCCTGTTCCATAGATGCTGCCTGACCTGCTGCGCTTTTCCAGCAACACATTTCCATCTAAAGATTCGTGCACCTTGTGTCCTTCACTGTGTCTCACACCCGCACACACACACACACACACACACACTGGGGAAAAAAATAAGCACTACCGCACTTAGGTGGTAGTGTGGGGGTTAAAATTTAAAAAAAAATAAACAAAAAAAAAGAAAAAAAAAATAAAACCAGAAAAAAAAATAAACCTGTTTGGGCTCCAGCCTGATGTTGTGTGATTTTTCTTTTAACTTTTGTACGCCCCAGTCCGACGCTGGGAGAGAGCGCGGCGAGTACAGCACTTAATGTCCTCAGCTCCGGTCAAAGGGACAGAGAGACCACGGCAAGATTCCTGGTGAGACCGTGGCTGGGAGAGTTGTGTGCAGTTGTGGGATGCCATATTATAGAGCTCGCGTTACTTTCTAAGCACGCAGCGCCGAGTCACAGGTCACCGGCCACTATCAGTTGTGACATGTCAATGAAGGGGCAGAGAGGAGTTCAAAGGGACTGGACACTGTGTGCCACTCACTGGAGGGTGATTAAAAACAGAGAGAGAGAGCGCAGAGGTGATTCACAAGGGATCAGCAACTTCAGTGATGATGACAGATTGAAGGCATCTGGACTGTTCTCCCAGGAGAGAGGGAGATCTGATCGAGATACTCAAAACCGCAGAGAGCCGGGGGGGGCTGGACAAAGGGAGAAGTTGCTCCTGCTCAGAAAAGGAAGAGGATGGGGGGGGGGCTTTCTCGCCCAGCAATTAGTCAGGGTGTGGGACGAACTGCCTAGACATGGGAGGGGGATGGTGGGAGACACGTGGGGGTGGGTGGGACTAAGGTTTGTTCGAGGGAGGTCATATTTGGATCGAAATGACG
>NW_025207626.1:8693-9619 GCF_004010195.1 Chiloscyllium plagiosum | reverse complement strand
GGGGGGGAACAGTGTAGTGGGAGCTTTACTCTGTATCGAACCCCGTGCTGTCCCTGTCCCTGGGCGTGTTTGATGGGGGGGGGGGGGATAGTGTAGTGTGGGCTTTCCTCTGTGGAGAAAGTGAGGTCTGCAGATGCTGGGGATCAGAGGTGACAAATGTGTGGCTGGAAAAGCGCAGCAGGGTCAGGCAGCGTCCGAGGGAACAGGAGAATCGACGTTTCGGGCATGAGCCCTTCATCGGGAAACCTCTGACTGTGGTCACCGCGGCTCGCACGCAGGACGTATTTATATCGAAAACCATTTCCCCGTCGTAGTTAGGTCTGTGCTCAGTTTGATCTGGAGGGATGTGGCGCTCAGTCGATGGCCCTTCAGCCTAATGTCTCTGTACTGTCCATCCATCCAGTCCTGGTCACTCCAGCCCCTATCCTAATCCTAACCCTGGGGAGGGGGTTTTTTCTGCTGTGAATTTGCAATCCCCTTTTTCTCCGAATGCACCGAGAGCCCATCATTGAACACGGGCCCACCCCCATCCCCTCCGACCAGGCCACAATAGGGAGGTTCCCTCCCAGCGATGCCCCTCAAGCAGATTTGACCTCGGCCTCCCTCACTCTGAAGAACACTCGTGCCTGCTCCCTCCTCACAGCTCAGCGACTCCAGGCCCTCCCTCCCCCCACCCTCTCCCCTCCCCGGGCCTACATCCTGGTCAATGTCCCCCTGCACACTCTGCAGTGCCACCGCATCCTTCCTGTCAGGCACTGACCAGAACCGTACGCGGAGCTCCCAGCTGTGGGCGCGCCCAGGGTGAGAAAAAGCTCCGTCATCGCTCTCGGTCTCCCCAGCTGTTCAAACGTCTCTTCCTCTGGCTTGCGGCCCTCCCTGTCCCTGTAACTCCCTACGGGCCCAACACCCCCTCCCTGTCCCTGTAA
>NW_025207626.1:0-4904 GCF_004010195.1 Chiloscyllium plagiosum | reverse complement strand
CCATTCAATATGACCATGGCTGACCATCCTTAGTCAGTCTCCTGTTCCTGCCTTATCTCCATAACCCTTGATCCCACTATCCTTCAGAGCTCTGTCCAACTCTTTCTTAAATGAATCCAGAGACTGGGCCCCCACTGCCCTCTGGGGCAGAGCATTCCCACACAGCCCCCACTCTCTGGGTGAAGAGGTTTCTCCCCATCTCTGCCCTAAATGGTCTCCCCCGTATTTTTAAGCTGTGTCCTCTGGTTCGGCCCCTCACCCATCAGCGGAAACATGTTTCCCGCCTCCAGAGGGTCCAATCCTTATAGGTCTCAATCAGATCCCCTCTCAGTCTTCGAAACTCAAGGGTATGCAAGCCCAGTCGCTCCAGCCTTTCAGCGTAAGGTCGTCCCGCCATTCGGGGAATTGAACTCGTGAACCTACGCTGCACTCCCTCAGTAGCCAGAATGTCTCTCCTCAAAGCACTGCTCCAGAATTTGATTGTCCCCCTCACCAAGCTCTTCCAGTCCAGTTACGACGCTGGGATCTACCTGACAATCTGCAAAAGTCCCCAGGCATGTCCTCAACACAGGAAACGGGATAAATTTGAGTTCGGATCTCTCTGGATATCGGATTGCGTCGAGGGAAAGTGAACAAACAGCGAAATTCACAGATGACTTTGGACTAACCTCCGTGGGAGAGCTCACAGCGCAGGACCAGATAAGTGAGTGTGATTTTGCTGCAAGTCAACAGTAGTGATTAGAGTGGGTTCTTTCTTGATGGGATTTGTCTCTTGATTAAATTTTGAAAATGTAAAAACCCATACGTACAGAGTTGGCCTGGAGCAGTGTTTCTTTAGAATATGACGGTGCTATTTGTAGATTGTGAAGGCGAAAAATCACCTTTTTAGGGAGTGATGCGCTCCTCCTGTCAGATGTGGGAGTTTCGGGAGAGTTTCCGTGACTTTGTCTGCACGAAGTGTCTTTGGTTGCAAAACCTAGCAGATCGAACGGATCGGCTGGAGCTACAGTTAGAGGCCATGAGGGATTTACAGGAGCTGGGAGTGTGATGGATGGCAGTTATAAGAAGGGAGATACAGTCAGGTAGTTGGGTTAACTCCAGGAAAGGTTGGAGAGGTAGTGCGGCAGTCTGCTGCAGCTATCCCCGTCTCAAACAACTACGCCGTTTCGGGAAACGTAGGGGGGGGGGGGTGGATTCTCAGGGGAACGTAGCTCAAACTGCCAAGTTTCTGGTATCACATCTGACTCTAATGAAATGAGGGCTGTGATGATTCTAAGTCATCAATTGCGTTCGGGGACGCTCTAGTCGGACTCACAGGCGGACGTTTCTGTGGCCAGCAGTGAAAAATGAGAATGGCGCGTTGCCTCCCTGGTGCCAGGATCGAGGAAGTCGCAGAGAGGGCTCAGAACGCCCTCAAGGGGGAGAGAGACCAGCAGGAGGTCATTATACACTTTGGAACCAATGACATGGGAAGGGAAAAGGTTGAGATTCCGAAGGGAGAGTATAGAAAGTTAGGCAGGCATTTAAAAAGGAGGTCCTCGAGGGTAGTAATATCTGGATTACTGCCGATGCTAAGAGCTAGCGAGGGCAGGAATAGGAGGACAGAGCAGATGAATGCATGGCTGAGGAGCTGGTGGATGGGAGAAGGATTCACATTTTTGGATCATTGGAATCTCTTTTTGGGGTGGAAGTGACCTGTACAAGAAGGACGGATTGCATCTAAATTGGAAGGGGACTAATATACTGGCAGGGAAATGTGCTAGAGCTGCTTGGGAGGATTTATACTAGTAAGGTATTACAGAAACGTGGCTCAGGGATGGGCAGGACAGGCAGCTTAATGTCCCAGGATACAAATGCTACAGGAAGGATAGGAAAGGGAGGCGAGAGAGGAGGGGGAGTGGCATTTTAGAGAAGGGATAGCATTCCAGCTGTGCTGAGGGAGGATATTCCCGGAAATACATCCAGGGAAGTTATTTGGGTGGGACTGAGAAATAAGGAAGTGATGATCACCTTATTGGGATTGTGTTATAGACCCCCGAATAGTCAACACAAAATTGAGGAACACATTTGTGAGGAGATCTCTGTTATCTCTGTTATAGTGGGCGGCACGGTGGCACAGTGGTTAGCACTGCTGCCTCACAGCGCCAGAGACCCGGGTTCAATTCCCGCCTCGGGCAACTGACTGTGTGGAGTTTGCACGTTCTCCCCGTGTCTGCGTGGGTTTCCTCCGGGTGCTCCGGTTTCCTCCCACAGTCACAAAGATGTGCAGGGTCAGGTGAATTGGCCATGCTAAATTGCCCGTAGTGTTAGGTAAGGGGTAAATGTAGGGGTATGGGTGGGTTACGCTTCGGCGGGTCGGTGTGGACTTGTTGGGCCGAAGGGCCTGTTTCCACACTGTAAGTAATCTAATCTAAGTAATCTGTAAGGATGAGAGGGTGGTTATTGTAAGGGATCGTAACTTTCCAAATATAGACTGGGACTGCCATAGTGTTAAGGGTAGGAATTTGTCGAGTGTGTACTGGAAAACCTTCTGGATGTACCTACGAGAGAAGGTGCAAAACTTCATCTCCTCTTGGGAACTAAGGCAGGGCCGGTGACTTGAGGTGTCAGTGAGGGGGAGCACTTTGGGGTGTTATGAAGGTGTAAGGTGTACTGTACCTTTAAGACAGTTGGACAACTATCAGAACTACCCGACGCGGCACCGCGTAACAAAGTAACATTTGCTCGAACAGCCAGATTAGCTAGGTTGCCATGAGACAAAGACAAGTCCCAAATTCGGTCAATCAGTTTAAATTATGCCCCAAGATACCAAACTCCAATTTGGTATTTCGGCAATGTTCAAACCAATGAAACAATCCAATGTTTTGGGATTATAAAGCTGAATATCTTGGATCAGTTTTGAGAGCTCTCCTGTCCGAGGAGAAAGTGAGGACTGCAGATGCTGGCGATCAGAGCTGAAAACGGGTTGCTGGAAAAGGGCTCGCGCCCGAAACGTCGATTCTCCTGCTCCTCGGATGCTGCGCTTTTCCAGCAACCCATTTTCAGCTGAGGAAAAGGTCTGAGCAGCAGAATACCGAGGCCGGCCTGGAGAGAGAGAGAGAGAGAGAGAGAGAGAGGATCTGCAGAGGGGAACTCAGCAAAGCTGACTGGTTTTGAAACGTGATTATTTTCCTAATTGGGATTTTTCTTTTATTGGACTGGTATTGTAGGAAGGGGAGGTAAAAGATAGGTTTAAAAGAAAAGGCATTGTAAATAATTGTTCGTTAATAATCTCTGTTAGACTTAAAAGAATAAGTTTTACTTGGAGTAGTGACGTTTGCCTCTCGAATTTTAACCGCTCAGAACAACTCTGCAGGCTTTCCTCGGGTTGCTGGCCATGTCGTAACAGGGCCCAGTGTCCAAATAGCCATGGAAACCCGATAGGCCGGATCCGAAAGCTGAAGTCCTAAATTTTGGGAAGACCCACTTTCACGGCACGAGTTAAGGGCTTTCGAAAGCTGATTGGGGCGCAGATGTTCGCAGGTCAAGGGGACGGCTGGAAGCCTTCAGAAATGAGATAACAGAGTCCAGAGACGGTATATTCCTGTCAGGGTGGAAGGCAAGGCTGGGAGGTGTAGGGAAGGCCGGATGACGAGAGGAATTGAGGGGTCGGTTAAGAATAAGAAGGAAGCACATGTCAGGTACAGACAGGACAGATCGAGTGAATCCTTAGAAGAGTATAAAGGCAGCAGGAGTATACTTAAGAGGGAAATCAGGAGGGCAAAATGGGGACATGAGATAGCTTTGGCAAATAGAATTAAGGAGAATCCAAAGGGGTTTTTTACAAATATATTAAGGACAAAAGGGTAACGAGGGAGAGAATAGGGCCCCTCAAAGATCAGCAGGGAGGCCTTTGTGTGGAGCCTCAGGAGTCTGGGGAGGTACTAAATGAGTGTTTTACTGTGGAGGAGGACATGGAAGATATTAAAATGTAGGGAAATAGATGGCGACGTCTTGAAAAATGTCCTCATCATAGAGGAGGTGGTAATGGATGTCTTGAAATGCACAAACGTGGATCTGACCAGGTGCATCCGAGAACTCTGTGGGAAGGTAGGGAAGTGAGTGCTGGGCCTCCTACTGAGATATTTGTATCATCGATAGTCACAGGTGAGGTGCCGGAAGACTGGAGGTTGGCTAACGTAGTGCCACTGTTTAAGAAGGGCGGTAAGGATAAGCCAGGGCACTATAGACCAGTGAGCCTAACTCTCTGTGACTCTCTGACTCTACAAATCCAATCACTGCTCTCATCTGTCTCCTCTCGCTTATCGGTAAAGTGATGGGACGTGTCTACCACACTGCTGATCAGCTCAGAAGTAACTGACTCACTGAAGCCAGGGTCACTCAGCTCCTGACCTCATTACAGCCTTGGCTCAGACATGGACGTGAATATTTCACTAGGCCTTGGCGATCTAAATGCTACGGCTCTGGAAAAGATAGGTGCATTGGAAAGACCATGCGATTTTTCTGAATTACTTTGGCGCTTTTGGAACATCTCACAGTTGGCGTTGTGAATGAGATACAACGAAGCTAGGTCAGGCTGGAAGACGGTACGGTATGGGGGCTGAATTAGGCTAACCGGCCCCATTGATGTTGCTCAGCCATTCGATCCTGGCTGATGTGTTTCTCAAATGCCATTCTCTTGCCTTCTCCCCGTAATGCCTCGGGTCCCCCTACCAATCAAGAACCTATCTATCTCTGTCTTAAATACCTGACCTCCACAGCCCTGTGTGTTGATGAAGTCCACAGATTCAACACCTCCTCATCTGAGATCCTGTGTGTCTGTGCGTATGCGTGTGTGTGTGTCTGTGTGTCTGTGTGCGTCTGTGTGTCTGTGTGTCTATATGTGTGTGTATGTCTGTCTGTGT
>NW_025207625.1:12071-13194 GCF_004010195.1 Chiloscyllium plagiosum | reverse complement strand
ACACTTCACACTGGCCTGATCATTGCAAAGCCACAAACTGTTTAGTAATCTAATGTACTTCTGAATATGCTACATTTCCAGCAAAGCCTTTAAGAATCTTGTGGTAACAACACTAAATCCTCCTTTTGGCATTTGGTCAATATCTGGATGAAACTGAGTTTTCTCTTCCCTGACTAGCTGTGCCTCTGTATTCTCCAATGTGTTGTAGATTGGAGAGCCACTCTAGGGGCAAAACTGGTGCAGCAAACTACAGTTCATCTCCAACGAACATTGGAGGGAGTTTCTGCTGTTTTTTGTGGTTGGGTGAGGTGATGTACCCTCTGGATCTTGTCCAATGTTTATCCTGTACTTGTTGGCAAAATGTCTAGTCTCTGTGGGAGGTTGCTGTGCATAATGACCACTGCCTTTCTGTGATCCTAATGTGGTGAAACTGAATGATGGAGAATGAGCTGCATAGGAGCTGATCACTCCCACGTTCTGACTTCTCTTTTAATATCTGACACTCTACCTTCCTTCCAGCTGTGTGACTTCCTGGAGACCCACTATTTGGATGAGGAGGTTGATGTAGACTTGGGGACTACATCACCAACCTGAAGCGTCTGGGAGCTCCTGAGAATGGGCTGGGAGAGTACGAGAATGGGCTGGGAGAGTACCTGTTTGACCGGCTCTCGCTGGAGGACAGCAGTTAGTGGGACATTGAATACTGTTAGTGTCTCACTTCCTCTTTCTCTGGATAATGTCAAAAGTGGCTATGTTGAATAACTTGAACATAATTAAAGAAAAATCTACCCATGTCTGATGCTTGTTCCTATTACTGATGCAGGTTTAATGTCCATTTACAGGAGCTTGAATTCCAGTAGAATGATCAGTGATCTAACAGATTTCTGGTGATCACACTGATCTCTCCCTACTGTAAGTGGGCACAGTGGTGGAGTACCAGTGCAGAACTTAGATTCCCTGAAATGTGTGTTTGCAACCAATGCTTGATCCTTATTTGTGAAGGCAGAGCGGGAACACATATGGTAAATAATTGGTTTGGAGCCAACATAGGCTGGGCTTTACACCAACTGTTCTGAATTGGGTGCACAACTCCATTAGAATAAAATCTTTCTTTTCCAGTGTG
>NW_025207625.1:0-6950 GCF_004010195.1 Chiloscyllium plagiosum | reverse complement strand
ATTTGGATGGGCATAAGAATAGGAAGGGTTTGGAGGTATATGGGCCGGGTGCTGGTAGGTGGGACGAGATTGGGTTGGGATATCTGGTCGGCATGGACAGGTTGGACCGAAGGGTCTGTTTCCATGCTGTACATCTCAATGACTTTATGACAGAATACAGCATACACACTAAGGAGCGGCTGCTTTCTAAATCTTCCAGTGGCACTTGCATGTACTTTTAACAAAAGATCAAGGGCTACATATGAACTCTTGGTGGGCCACATTGTTTGACAAGTCTGATGTAGTTTCACAGACTCTCAGAGTGAGGTTCAGGGATGAAAATCTAGAACAGGTGCATCCAAGCTAAACTAAGGAAAAGAAATTACTTTTGAGAGCTCCTCACCAAGCAGAATGCTGTTAAAGGTGAGACTAAAATAAACCCAGTTTTTCTGTAACCTGTTTTGGCAATGCTGGCATCTGTTCAATCATAGAATCCCTATAGTGAGGAAGCAGGCCATTCAGCCCATCAAGTCTACACCAAGCCTCTGAAGAGCATCCCAAATAGACCCACCTCCTACCCTATCCCTGTAACCCTGCATTTCCCCTGGCTAATCCACCTAACCTGCACATCACTGGATACAATGGGAAATTTAGTATGGCCAATCTACCTAATTTGCATATTTTTGGACTGTGGGAGGAAACCGGAGCAAACCCGCACAGACATGGGAAAATGTACAAACTCCAAACAGACAGCCACTCAAGGCAGGAATCGAACCTGGGTCCCTGGCACTGTGGGGCAGTAGTGCGAACCACTGAGCCACTGTGCCATGCTGCCCATCTGTAACTGCCCTTGAATGGGGTGGCCTGCTAGACTATTTCAGAAAGCAGTTAAGAGTTAACCACTATGTGAGTGAAGCTATGTTAAGTCCAAACCCGGTAGGGACAGCAGATTTCTCAATAGGTGTTCACAGCTGTTGATGATAGTTGCCACATCAGTATTACTGATTCTCATCTCCAGTTCCAGAATTTATTAATTGAATTTAAATTCCATTGATTCCCATGGTGGGACATGAGCGCATGGACCCAGAGCTTTATCCTGGGCCTTTAGAAAATAGCCCAGTGAGATTATCTAAATGTCACTACTTATATGAATCTGGAAATCCACTTGTTTATGCTGAGAAGGTTGAATGGATAGGACTTTGTTTAAAAGGACACTGGAAGACTCACCTGTTGGGTCAGGGAGAGGGAATTCTGCTATAGTTGAGAGGAGTTTGGGATTATTAAACTCAAGTCTTTATTTCTGCAGAGATTGCCGTGTAATATACAAATGATTTCAATTCGGTTAAGAAGTGAACTGGAAATAATTGCTGTATTTTAGTGCATCAGTTGCCTAACAAGTAATGTTTAGTTAATGTTGATTCAATTTTGTTTACTACAGTGAAAGATTAAAATGTAAAATCTGGTCCTGTGATTCTTTGCATTGATCATTGGAAAATTCAATTTTGCTTCAAGTTTAAAGTTTTTAAGGCAAAAATACTATTTCCTCAATGGTGGATTACATAGAAGGAGAGTGAGTTAAGAGTAATTATGATAGAAACATTTGAAATAATGTAAATGCTTGATATACTAAATAGAGAAAAATGTATCCACTATAGGTGTTGGGAGGAAATATTGGAGCTGTACAGGACATTGTACAGGCCACATTTGGAATACTGCGTTCAATTTTGGTCTCCCTGCTATAGGAAAAGTGTTGTTAAACTTGAAACGGTACAGAAAAGATTTGCAAGAATGTTGTCAGGGTTGGAGGGTTTGAGTTATAAGGAAAGGTTGAATAGATTGGGGCTATTTTCCCTTCTGCATCAAAGGCTGAGGGGTGATCTTATAGAAGTTTATAAAATCATGAGGGGCATGGATGAGATGAATAGTCAAAGTCTTTTTCTCAGGGTAGGGAAGTCCAGAACTAGAGGGCATAGGTTTAAGGTGAGAGGGGAAAGATTTAAAAGGGATCTAAAGGGTAACTTTTTCACAAAAAGGGTGGTGCGCATATGGAATGAGCTGCCAGAGGAAGTGGTGGAGGCTGGTACAATTGCGACATTTAAAAGGCACCTGGATGGGTAAATGAATGAGGAGCATTTAGAGGGAAATGGGTCAAATGCTGGCAAATGGGGCTAGATTAATTTAGGATAACTGGTCAGCACAGACCAGCTGGACTGAAGGGTCTGTCTCCATGCTGTACATCTCTATGACCCTATGATTTTAATTAGCAAACCAGCAACCAAGAAATGTGTTGGGTTAGTCCTAAAGCATACAACTGAGAGAGACAGAGAAGTGTTGCTGTGGAAAAGCACCAATTGGGGAATGTGTTGCAATATGCAAAATTGAGGCAGGTCAAATTCAACATTTGAATGGAATTAAACATTTCAGGAAGACAAAATTCCATGGAGATCGTTACACACTTTTCAGTTCAATTTTTTTTTACCCAACCATCATTTACATCCATTCATCTACTTCAATTATCCCCTAATTGGATGCAATTCCCCCTATTCCACATTAGGTGAGCATTGTTAACCTGGTTTTAACTTTAAAGCACTTATTCAAGAGTTGTCCTTATACTTGCAAGATACATAAGTATCCTAACATTCAGCAGCCCTTCCTTTTTGTCAATGGACATTATATCAACAGCATGTTTCACTACTCACATGATAGGCTTGGTTGATCTTTTGGCATTTCTTGTCAGTATTAACCAAATCAACTGACAATCCTCTCCTCACTGAACTGGATGGTCAGCAATAGTTTAATGAAACCAGGCAGCAGAATTCATGATAAAGGAGATAAGCACATCACGTGCTCAATTTTGTTCCTTGGTTAAGATAACTTAGAAAACTACTAAAATATGCTTTGCAGGTTAAAATTTTTAAAACAAAATTAAAACAGTAGAGCACTTTCAATTTTGCAAATATTTAAAAATTGTTTGTTTATCCTTTTATCACAAAATTGATATTCTCGAGAACACTAAGAAGCTTTATTAATGTGGTGACCGATTAGAATTTTCTATATAAAAGGAGGCCATTGAGCCCATAATGCCTGTGCTGAGTTTTGCTCAGATCCAAACTAGCTCAATTTACCTGACATTGGACCTTATTGGTAAATATTAATTCTTGTTTTGAGGATTTTCTTTTGCCCTAAAAGTTTTTGTTTAATCAATTTAATCTGATCTTATCTCATGACTGTAGGTCACTTTGAATGGTCTAAACCTAAAAGATTAATTTGAGTAATCCGTAGTAGCAAATTGTAAGAAATGTAATCCTTTGTTTCAATCTTATGCATATTCATGACAATATGCCTGAAGAAAGCTGGTTTTGAGTTTAATGGTATCTCTCCGAATCTCCCTGTGTTTTCAGATGATAAGCATTAGATTTTAACGACTTTACACATAGATGTCTTGAAAATATATGGACATAAAATTAGAACCTTGATCTGAATGTATTTCAGTTGGTAGTTGAAAACAAGTAAAAAGCTAAGCTAATTTTTCCATTACTACTCACTGGCAATTGTCCTTAAAGGAATAGCTTTTAGAAATTAGGTTGTCACATCCATATTGATGTCCCATGTCTATTTTTGGTAATGGTCCAACAGAACCCACTAACAGTTAACTAGATGTTACTTCAAAAGTTGGTATGGGTATCAAAAGTTTTGTTTTAATTGAGCTTTTCCTCCTACCTGACATGTATGACATGTTTTCCTGAACTGTTTGATGTCGCTATGATGCCAGGTTAAATATTTAATTATTGACATTTGAGTTTTCTGTATTTCTACATGTCCTGCCTTGGGAATTTCACCTGCTACTTACAATATCTCCTTATGATATCTGGTCACTACCACTATCTGATGAGCAACAATCCATTCCTCAGCTGCAGACCTATGAAGATGCCTCCTCTTCCTCATTAGAACTTGTATTTTAATACAATAGAATCCAGAACCACTTCATCTCTGACTTGCAAAGTGCTGTCAAAGGAGCTTTGGTGTGTTGCCGCAGTGCATCTTGTCAATAGTACACATTGCTGCCACCATGCCCTGGAGATGGAGGAGGTGAGTGTTGAATGTGGTGAAAGGGGTGTCAAGAGGAATGGTCCAAAGCTGGAGTGGTTCACAGCTGGAATGGTCTACTGCAGGAGCAGTCCAGAGCTGGAATGGTCTACATCTGGAACAGTCCACAGTTGGAATAGTCTATATCTGGAATGGCCTAGAGATAGAACAGTCTATAGTTGGAGCTGTCCACAGATGGAATGGCTATTTATAGCAGGTGGATCCTGAATGTGCACACAGCTGTCTGTTAATGCTCAAAAATATACCAAATAAAGCAATGAGCTATTGGAAGTGTGTCAAAAACTGTTTAAAAAATCCACATCTCCCATTTAATGCACAATAAAATTATACAGCCACAAATTTATATGTTTTCCTAGTTACCACTGGAAAGTACAAATTGTTCTTTGTGCTTACCAGACATATTGAAACAAAAATCCACGTTCAGTCATGAGGATGGATGTTGAGTCATCCAAAACAGTTTGATTAATGCTCCAGTTTGCCAAGTTGCTCTCCAAGCTACTTACTATCCTGGCTTGGAAATATATCGCTGTTCCTTTACTGTCGCTAGGTCAAACTCCTGGAACGCCCTCCCTCAGGGCATTGTGGGACCACGTACAGCACACGAACTGCAGTGGCTCACAAAAGCAGCTCACCCCCACCTTCTCAAGGGCAACCAGAGACAGGAAACAAATGCTGGCCCAGCCAGCAAGGCCCACATCCCATGAGTGAATCAAACAAAACTAGTACGGAGCCACACGATCCCTGTACTTGGCCTATATCTCCCTTCAAGTCATATTCTTTCACTTTGACGAAAAAATGCTGCAAATGTGGCAGTAAGTTTGTTTATGACAGATTATTTTTAGTAGCTTATGGTCTGGTCCAATTTTAAATTTCCTGCTAAATAAGTTCGTGTTAATTTCTTGCCATACAAGTAGGCATGAAATTGCTCAGTGCCAAATACCAGAGCTAATGTCTCTCACTGTATACTGGAATAGTCCGCTTGTGCAGATGACAGGGCTTTCAACCCAGAGGCAATAGGTTCCTCATCTCGCAAAAGACATACACCGAAGCATTTTTACATTTCATTGGGAATCAGGTCTTCCCTGGGGTCATAGCATTCTAATAAGTAAGGCTTTGCTGACAGAACCTTGTCTTGATGGTCATCTTGCCGCATATAGAATCTCTATAGTGAGGAAGCAGGCCACTGGCCCATTGACTTCACACTGACTCTGATGAGCATCCCATCTAGACCCACACCTGCTAATCTATCCCTGCATTTCCCATTGCTAAGCCACCTAGGCTACACATCCTTGGACACTGCCGGCAATCCACCAAACCTGCACATCTTTGGACTGTGGGAGGAAACAAAAGCATGCAGAGAAAACCTAAAGGGATGAGGGGAGAATGTGCAAAATCCACACAGACAGTCGCCCGAGAGTGGAATCGAATCCGGGTCCCTCACGCTGTGAGGCAGCAATGCTAACCACTGAGCTGTCATGCTGCCTAAATGTAGGCATGTCCCTCTTGAGTGGAGATTTATTTTCCATGGAGTTGGGAATACATGACGAGAGGAAAGTGAAAAATCTGAGGCAACATCACAGATGCTCTTTATCCCATAAGGTCAGCATTTGTATAACCTCCTTGATCTTACTCGGATTGGAAGAGACTTCATGAGTAGTGTCAATGGATCTGAAAAGGTTTATCTGGTTGATGGTGACCTACCACTTTGTGATGATAAATCCCAATCCATGTTATTGCATTGTTGTCAACAGGTGACGTTTGTGGTTACACACTGTCTATGACCACGATATTGACGACAGTACAAATACAGGTGGGTCCATTATCAACAATCCTATCCATGTGTTGTTGGAGTTTGTCTTGGCAGACTGACAGCTCAGTGAGAATTGTCAGAAACAGTACAATCCAATTGGTATTTTTGATGATGTGAGGTCTTAGAATTCTCCTGCGAATATGGATAGAGGAGTCATCATGATCTGTATCCATTTGAAAAAGAATTTTGCTGCAGAAAATTTCGGATTTAGTTCTTCCAATATCAGTATTTTATGTCAATGTCTTTTAAGTGAAAGGCTACGATGCCTTGGATTTCTGTAAGTTCTTATTGAGTCATCTTTCTTTCAGCTACGTGTGAAAAATTTTGACAAATTCATGAGGCATCCTGATGAAGAGCTTATCCTCGAAACATCAACTCTCCTGCGCCTCGGATGCTGCCTGACAGGTTGTGCTTTTCCAGTACCACTTTTTGACTCTGATCTCCAACATCTGCAGTCCTCACTTTCTCCAAATTCATGAGGCAGTCAACTTTCCAAATTATCCCATGTCACTCCCTCTTATTCAGTTCTGCTTGAAATTTCTCTTGAATATGCATTCTGCACTTATTTGAGGCTCAGTTTGCATCACAATTAAATGTATCATTGAATTGGTTTGTGTACACACCTTTGTGAGCATTGCGTAATTCAATTGTGTCACACTTGGTCTGTTCCATCACATTAATCTCATGAAATGTGTTTACATCAAGATCTGTGGAGGCTGATAGTCCCCCCTTGTGCTGAGTTGGTGGGGCCCATCAGGTAGAGGATGTCAGGAATTCGAGATGAACTTGTATACTGCCAATGCACACAACTGGTGATCCATTATGAACTGTAGGACAATTTCTTGACATTGAATCATTAAGAAATAATGGCCAATCAATCAATGTTTTTACACAAGTAGGATTTCTTAGTGTAGAAGATCATTTTATAATTATTTTTAGTAGCATTTTCTTTGTGAGGAGCTTCATATCTCTTCTGTAAGGAACATTTAACTGCCTTTTTTAAAAAAGAAAATTAGAACTGCAGACATTTTTCTAAAGATAGGTAAGTTTTCTA
>NW_025207624.1:7108-13193 GCF_004010195.1 Chiloscyllium plagiosum | reverse complement strand
GTCCACAGTAATGTGTTTTGCTCTATACTGACTGAAGGAATGGCCTCACATTAAAGGGCATTTAGTGATGTCAACAAACGGTGCTCTTAACAGCGTTGCAGACATCCTATATAATGACAACACTAAAGTTTGGGGAAAAAAGAATGATGCGAGAGATCAGAAGAAATAGGAAGTGCCAGAGAAACTGAGCAGATTTGGCAGCCTCGGATCGAGATAAAAATAGAGTTGGCATTTCGAGTCCAATGACCATCCATCAGAACTGCACACAACTGGGAAATAGTGTGATTGATATTGGTGACAGGGACGTCTGTTGTGAAGAGTAGAAGGAGGGAGTTTAACAGATAGAGAAAGAGAGAGATAGAGGGAAAGAAGCAAATAGAGGGATTGTTGATGACCAGCTGGAATGGAAATAAAAATCAAGATTAATCTTATTTATTTTTCACCTGTTGCCATATTAACGAAAATGCTGTCCATGTAAGGTATACATCAAAGTCACGGTTTTAAGTGAGTTATGTCCTTTTGTCTCCCATTCCTAAGAAAAATAATCTTTTTTTCAAAAAGAAAATCATTAATGTGGCGTTGGACAGCATGCAATTCCTTTTCTACGTTGTCCTTGAGAAGCTGTTGATGAGCTGCCTCCCTGACCATGGCAGTCTGTGGGGGATAAGCATTCAATGCTTAGTTGCGTCTGGTTTAATTTCTTTGAGACTTTTTAGTGAGTGATATAACTGAGTGGTTGGGCTTGGACGTTTAAAACGGCAGCCGAGAGTTAACAACATTGCTATGGGTCGAGAGTCACATGTAAGCCCGATCAGGTGAAGATGATAGATCTCATTCCTTGATGGGCATCAATGTGCCAGGTAGGTTTTTCTGACAATCGGTTCATTGTTTCTTACTGCATGATATTTTCTTGAACTCAACTTCCAATACTTGTGTGGTGGGATTTGAATCTGTGCTCTGGGTCATTACCTGGGTCGCTGCATTAATAATCCGGAGATAATACAGCTAGGCCATCGCCTCCTCAGCATCTCCAAACATCTCCAATGGCAAGAGTGATGGTGCTGTTGTCATGGCTCTGCTGGAAGTATAGCGTTTCGCAAGGCAAAGAAATTATTTGGAAAAACATACCATCCTTCTCATTTTGTATTTACGAGAGGGTGAAATGATGGGAAGTGCTCTTGATGAAAAGGAGCTGAATGCCCTTGGTCATGAGTCACTGACAGAATTCATAGAGAGCAGCAAGTAGTCAGCACAGTATATTGTATAATGTCCTTGACTGAAAAATGATTCAAATATAGATGTGAAGGCACCTCCCTGCAGTTTTGAGAGATATTGAGACAGCACGTGGGGCACTTTGAACAGACTTTCTCTCCATTATAAGGAATGATCTCCTTGCCACAGTGAGATAGTTTAAAGGAGTTTGACCAGACTAATCCTTGCAGTGATGGTACCACGAGGAGAGTGTGAAGGAAATGAGTGTTTAATCTGTACTGCTGCAAAAGATTAAGAAGTGATTGCAATAAAACTTGAGTGTTTTGAACCTGGACTCATTATTCACAAAACAAAACAATGATAGCGTGAAATATGACATGTGTTTTCCTGCAGTACATCTTTTCATATGTGTACAGATACATTGATAGAAAAGGTTTAGCAGGATATGGGTCAAGTACAGGGAAATGGAGTTAGCATGAATGGACATTTTGTTTGGCATAAACAAATTTGGGCTAAAGGGCCTGTCTCCCTGCTGTTAAACTCCATGACTGTCTGATAGTTTTCATTCTCTGTGGAGACCCCCTGTTGGTTGCAAGAGAACTGCAGATTCTGAATGAACTCTCTCCATCTCAACAACAGTTGGAGTGAGACCCTGCACTAAGCAACTTGTTGTTCACAAACATGTGAGCAGCTGCACTGTGATCGAGTTGGCCATTCCCAAAAGTTTCTGATCTCCATTCCGAAGACGAGCCTGTCTTGTCAGAGATCGCAGATGCCTCCTTGCGACGCGGGACAAGCCATCCGTTGTGCTCCTCTCCATCAGCAAACCACATTAATGTAACACATGTGTAGCTATAGCAATGGAGGCAGGAGGAACAACTTGGGCCAGTCTGTCTGTGCAGTCTCTGCTTCATTGGTTTGTCGTGTTGCAGCATCAATGACATCCTCCTATTTCAGTGTAACAGTTTGGAGGGGCAGAATGATTCCTTCTTTTCGTGTGTCAGAGTCTCGACGAGGTTGCATGTTCTCCTCCTCATCCCAGGGAAGAGGTTCATTGTTGGGTGACTCGTGGTAGCTGCTAACCAGCGTGTTGTGCTGACTAAACTCCTTAAGGTCCTGTATAATAATAGACAAACAGGAGGCTGGAGAACACAACAAGCCAGGCAGCATCAGACGGTGGAGAAGTAAATATTTCCGGTATAATCGTTCTTCAGGATTGGGGGTGGTGTAGGGGAACTGCAGGTAAAGAGAGAAGGAAATGGTCGGGGTGGGGAGAGTAGGGAAGGGGAATTGAAATGGTTGGTGACTGGGAGCTCATGTCGGCCCCTTTGGGCCCGGCTGTGATGGTTGGGAAAATGTGTCCTTAGTTTATGTTTGGTCTTCCCAATGTAGAGAAGACCACATCGGAAGCACTTGATGGAGCACTAGGTTGGAATGAGACAGGTGAATCTTTGTATCACCTGGAAGGACTGTTTGGGGCGCTCAATGGAGTTGAGAGAGATTGTGTGCCAGCAGATGTTGCATTCTGTTTGCAGGGGCAGTTGTCAGTGGGGATTGGAGGGTTTGGTGGGGAGTGTGGCACGAACCAAAGATTAACGAAGGGAATGGTCCTTGTAGAAAATGTGTCAGGTGTTGGGATCCAACCTAGTTTACTGTAACTGGTGCTCCCGATGTGGTCTTCTCTACATCGGCGATCCCAAATGTTAACTAAGGGGATGTTTTGCTAAGCATCTCAGCTGGGCCCGTAAGGGCTGTGCTGACCTACCAGTCACTGCCTTTTTCAATTTCCCCCTCCCAAGCCCTTTCCAACGTGGCCATCCTTGACTTCCTCCATTGACACAATGAAACAAACTGCAAATTGGAGTAACATCACTTCATCCTCTGCCTGGTCAGCCTACAGCCCGGGCGACTCAATATTGAGTTCTCCAATTTCAAATACCCTCCACTCCAATCCCCTAAAAACATTCCCAGCCCCTCCTCCTCCCTTCCATTCCACTGATCAGCCCATCTTCCATCTCCCAACTGGATTCAATCTTCCCATCGACCAACCCAGTCATAACCTCTACTTTTTTCACCTTTTCTCTGTACCTGGACGATTGTGTACAGGGTTGTTGAGACTGCACCTGGAGTATTATGTACAGTTTTGGTGACCTAATCTGAGAAAGAATATGCTGACCACAGAGGAAGTGCAATGGACATTCTCCAGATTCGTCCCTCAGATGGTGAGATTGTCTGATGCAGAAACTCGGCCTGTGTTCTCTAGGATTTCAAAGAACGACAGGTAATTGGAGTGAAGTTTAGAAAATTCACGAACCATATGACAAGGTGGAAATAAACAGGATGTTTCTCAGGATGTCTACCCTAACTTAAGGCAAATAATGGCAGGATAAGGGACAGGCCATTTAAGACTGCAATGAGGAGGAAATTCTTCACTCGGAGAGCACTGACTAATACAGAGGTATGGAAATCTGCTGGCAGGGCAAGTTTAGGGAGAATCCCCAGGAATTCAGCAAGTGTGTCAAGTGGAAAAGAATAAGCAGGCAATAGGTAGGAGTCAGTGAATTGCCAAGTTGCATCTAAATCAACTTTAGTGGTAGGAGACAGAGGGTAGTGGTAGAAGCCTGTTTGTGTCCAATGGTGTACGACGGGGAGCAGTGTGGTGTCCCTTATTACTTGTGATTCGGAGGTACTTGTGTTGGACTGGGGTGGCCAAAGTTAAAAATCACACAACACCAGGTTTATTCGGGGGCACGAGCTTTCAAAGTGCACAACCACCTGATGAAGAAGCGGCGCTTCGAAAGCTCGTGCCTCCGAATAAACCTGTTGGGCCAGGGTAAACCTGGTGTTGTGTGATCTTTCACCTTATTATTTGTGGAATTCATAAATGTTGTATCTGTGAATATGAAGGAGGGGTGGTGAGAGTGTGATAACGAAGTTTGTGTTTGTTACAACGAATGACCAGTTGATTGGCAGTGAGGAGGAAGGTTTTACGTTGCAGGACGATACAGATGGAATGATCAGATGGGCAGATCAATAGCAGATGGAATGTAACCCATATAAATATGAGGTGATGCACTTTGGAAGAAGAAAGCAGACAGTGGAGTACTCAGTAAATGGCAGCACACTAGGGAGCTCAGAGGGAGCTTCTTCACACATCGCTGAATGTGACTGAACAGGTTAATACACAAGTTGAAAAAGCAAACGGGAGCGTAACCATAGCCTTTATTCTTTGAGGCACAGATTACAATAGCTATGCCGAACTTTGATTAGGTCAAGATGGAATACTTGGTGTAGTTCTGGGAACCACATTAAAGGAAGGATGTGATTGTACTGGAGGAGGTTGCAGACGGGATTCGCCAGGATGTTCCCTGGGATGGAGCATATCAGCTATGGAAAGAGGCTGGGTAAGCTTGGGTTGTTTACATTGGAGCCGTGAAGGCTGAGGGGGACGTGATTCAGAAGGAAAAGATTTTGAGGGATATGGGCAGGCTGGATAGACAGCAGCTGTTCCTTTTAGTCAGAGGGCGAAGAACAAGGGGGAGCACACTCTTAAAGTGAAGGGTTTGAGATTTAGAGGGGACTTGAGGATCATTTTTCACCCAGAGGGTTTTGAGGTCTGGAATGCACTACCGAAGAGAGAGTTGTCACGGGTAACCACACAGCTGTTACAAAGTACTTGGATGACGTCTTGAAGTGTCATAATATTTGTGTAGAAAAGTGGGAGTAATGTAGACCTTGCTGTATTTCTGATGAGTACATGGTTGAGCAAGGTCAATCATTGAGAAGCTTAAGACAGGAATTGATGGGTTTCAGAACACTCTGTATGCACAAGGGGAAGAAGAGTGAACTTGTAACAGCTTTAAAAAGTACGTCAATGTCAAAAAGCAAAGGAAACGAACGTGCAGCTTCTTTACAGTCTGAAACCAGAGAATGGAGAAGAGGGAAATGGCAGAACTATGCAGCAAATATTTCAGTTATGTCTTCACAGAAGAAAACAAAACAAAAAAAAATTCTTCCCAGCCATACAAGGAAAGCTTAATCTGGTGAGAGAGAAAAAGGGAATATAATACAATTAGCAAATATAAGTTATGGAGATAATACGTTAACTGAAAGCAGTTGGCTGAGACAAAGGCAACAGAGATATATAAAATGGGAATCATATTTGAGAGACTGACTTTCAGAAAAACTATGGAGAAGCAATCAATACAATACGAATGGATTTTCAGAAAGATTTTTGATAAAGTCTCAAACCTACTATGCAAATTCGAATCCTATGGTACTGGGGCTAACAGAAGGGCATGGGTTTAGAATGGCAGAGCTAACAGGAAACAGTGAGTAGGAATAAATCGATTTTGTTTTACAGCAGAGGACTCGGGGGGTATAGCAGGATTCAGTGTTTGGGTTCTAGCTATTTCAAATACACACCAAGCTTTTGTTAGAGGGAATCAAATGCAATATTTCCGCACCAATCAACCAAACCGCCCCGTGGCCAAACATTTCAACTCCCCCTCCCACTCTGCCGAGGACATGGAGGTCCTGGGCCCCCTTCACCGCCGCTCCCTCACCACCAGACGCCTGGAGGAAGAACGCCTCATCTTTCGCCTCGGAACACTTCAACCCCAGGGCATCAATGTGGACTTCAACAGCTTCCTCATTTCCCCTTCCTCCACCTCATCCTAGTTTCAAACTTCCAGCTCAGCACTGTCCCCTTGACTTGTCCGGAATTGTCCGACCTGCCTAGCTCCTTTTCCACCTATCCACTCCACCCTCTCCTCCCTGACCTATCACCTTCATCTCCGCCACCACTCACCCATTGTATTCTATGCTACTCTCTTCCGACACCCACCCTCCCCTAGCTTATCTCTCCACGCTT
>NW_025207624.1:2760-6094 GCF_004010195.1 Chiloscyllium plagiosum | reverse complement strand
GGCTTGTTTTGCAGCACAAGTCTTCAGTCCTATTGCAGGAATGGTGTCAGGGCCCATTGCCTTTGTCGTACCTACTGTGTTCAGCTGTTTCTCTATGTCACGTGCAGCAAATCGAATTGGTTGAAGACTGGCATCTGTGATTCTGTGGGCATCATGGTGAGGGTGAGATAGGTCATCCACTCAACACTTCTGGGTGAGGATGTTGCAGATACTACATCCTTGTCTTTTACACTGAGGGTGCAGGGCTTTTCCCTTATTTAGGATGGGGATGTTTATGCAGTCCTTTCCTCTGTCATTTGTTTCATCATACATCACCATTTGTGACTAAATGTGCCAGGACTGCAGAGCTTCAATCAGATCTGTTGGTCAAGTCTGGTAGCTTTATCGGTTAGCATCAGATTTAGGTTCACGTGGTTCTGACCTTGACACGTTCACCCACACTCGTCACTGAGCCATAGATCATGTTGATTGTAATGAAGGATTATCCTGGGCAGAAAAGTTACCAGTTGTGGTTGAATGCTGTTCTGCTTCTCCTGCTGCTGTGGTGTACAGCACTATATGAAAACGCAGTTTTGAGCTACAATATCTGCAATGCAATTCTGCTGTCTGTTCCCCAATTCACATCGAGACCCATTCGCCCATCAGCCCTGTACTCAGTGACCAACTCTGGTTTCTGATGTAGGAATACTTCCATTTTCTAAAATTCTCATTCTGCTGACGGTCTCTCCCTGAGTCATGCTTTCGATCTGACACATTCCACAAAAGCATTTAACTAATTTTAATTCAACTGTTTATTTCATCTAAATCTTTTTCCTTCATTAATGCCATCTTCGGTGTTAACGTGAATGTGTTTCCCTCTGTTTCTCTCCCTGACCATGATAAAGAGCTCTGTAGTGTCGGTGAAGCCAGCCTTATGTCGTTCCAGAGCCAATGAATTCTCTGGATTCCCAGTAATCTTCACCACAGTGTATGTTTTCTCTTTTGACTTGATGCTGTCCCTTACTTGCCTTATCGTTCATGGTTGCCTTGTCCTCACATGAGTATATTTCATCTTCTTTCGGATGAATTTCATTATTTTCTGAATTATCCCCAGAAACTCCTGCCATTGCTGCTCTATGGTCTTCCCTGCTAAGCTTCCCTTCCAAGTAAGTCTGGCCAGCTCCTCCAGAATGTCTTTTGACTTATATTGCTCAATTATAATCACTGTACATCAAGAAAAGAGCAATAGATATAAACCGAAAGAAGGAGTTTTGAGAGATGGGACACGAAGAATAATTGGTGGATTTCGTAACTAGATAGAAAGAGATAACGAGAGACAGGATGTAAATGCGAAGGTAAGAAAAATGAGAAACTAGATTATTGAAAGAAGTAGATGTACATCCCTCAATGGTTTGGCAATTCCTGTGTTCTACGGTCCTCTGTATCGTGCATTTACAACAGAGTAATATGTTCAAATACTGAGTCTGATGCCAGAATTTTTATCTCCAATAATATGACAGACACTAGCTTTAGAAAGACCCAGCAGGCCAATATATTGAATTCCTGGTAGAAAGGGGATTAACTGAAATAAATTGGGACACCATAAGCAAGCTTTATAGCACACATCCTGGTACGAATGGGAGACAAGAGTAAGGAATCCCAGAAAAGGGGGAACGTTGAGAGAAGGGGAACATATCATTTCAGATGAGGATCAAACAATGCTTTAATGCTTTATAAATGTTCTACATCATGTGCACCATTTTTTGTTAACTGTGTCTCTATTGTTGATTCATAATGTGTTATACACATACGAACAATCTTCCTTATCTGAACACACACTGATAAAAAGTGCGTATAAAATAGTTTTTTCCACCATTTCAAACTGTCCTGTTGTCGTGCTACCAGGATACATGAACAACTGGCCACAAAAAGACATGACCCACTATCACTAGATTCAATACACGCAGACAAAGAATTATACCACTTTGACTGGGACTACATACACATCGTAAGAAAGACAAAGACGCACGAAAGTTCGTAGAGGCATGGCGTTGTAACCAGAAGTACATTAATTAACGCATCAATTTCGATCTTATCTACTTTCCCTTGAAAAAAAGAACTGGAAATGACATCATCCAACTTAAGAAACCAAAACCTATAAATAGAGAGTCGAGACATACCACCAGTGGGTTACCGGAGACTCTAACTGATTATGTTACCTCGTCATGGTAACGAAACATCTAAAAACAAACCTTCAAGCTCAGCGAGCTAATTTACATACTTATAAATTGTCATTTTTCTTTTAATTGTTGAATTTGGGACTTCCCTGTCACTCATGTTTTAACAGAATATGAGGCGAGGCGAGCTTCTCTGGGTGTGAGATTTTAATTAACAGAGGGGTTCGACATCGGCATCATAACAGCTTGAGGGCTTGTCGTGTGGGATTAGGACAGATTTGAACAGATTTGTGGTACGAACGTTGCCAGCAGATTGCATCACTTGGCAGTTAGTGACCTGGATCTTCAAATAAAACAGGTGAGAAAATTCTTTTAATTTTGATTCCTTGTGGTTGGTTAAATTATAAGAAATGGCTTTTTAACATCACTAAAGAGGTTCTGGGGTTTGAAGATGATTTCCAAGTTTGCCAAGAAAGTCGAAAAAGATTGAGGAAGGGCATAATTTTACAATTAACAAATAGATTAGAATTGGGTTTAACTAGGGACAAAAGGAAAGCTGATATTGTAATGGAATTGGTCCAACACTTTGGTGCATCAGAGAAACAGGCAACTGCAGTCGAGTGAGAAAAAACTTAAATTGCAAATGTGGCAACTGGATGTAGAAGATAATGAAAGAGACAGAAAGAGAGAGAAAAAAGAGAAAGAGAAAGAGAGGAAAAAGAAAGAGAAAGAATCTGAAATTCGGAAGTTTGAAATTAGATAAGCAAGTTAAATTAATAGGATGAAGATAAAGGGAGAATGTAGGGATGTATACAACTATGTTAATACATTGTCATATTTCGGTGAAAAAAATGTCAAAACCTTTTTTTTATTTCATTCCAAAAATTGACTCGGCAGATAGTAAGTTCAGAAACAGAGAATGAACCAGATTAGTTTGAAAGAATTAAACAAAGTAATTTAGACAGATGGATGCAGACCTTAAATATGGATAAGACCTGTGAGACCCGAAGGGAGATTATTCTGCTAGAGGTGTTTAAAAACTCACTTCCAGAGTTGGTAAGGATTCACGTGAATGAATAGAAATTGCAAGAAGTGAGAGGCGCGGCAGATTTGGCAGGTAAATATGCATTGGTGCATGAAATGAAATTTAGCTTCTCGGAGGAGTTTCATCCTGTGAG
>NW_025207624.1:0-2597 GCF_004010195.1 Chiloscyllium plagiosum | reverse complement strand
TCTCTATAAAGAATTCGCCTCTGTAGATAAAGTTACTCGGGGTGCGGGTGGCGGTGGACAAGAAATTATAACTTTGCAAGATACAGGATCTGTTCAGTATCTAATAGTTGAGAAGTTGGGCGCCAGAAAATCACAACAGATCAGGTAGCTTGCGAAAAGCAGGACAATCGACATATCAGCCATAAACCCATTTTAGGAATGTGGCGGGGGGGCAAGGGGGCTGAAAGATAAATAGGAGGGTGGGAGCTGGGCTGGTGGGAGGGTCACTGGGAGGGCCATAGGAAGATGTAGGTGAGAGTGATAGTGATATGTCGGAGGGTAGGGTGAATGCATAGGCGTGAAGGAAGATGGACAATTAAGACAGTTCAAGAGGTCTGTGCTAATTTGAATGGTTGGATGTGGGATGAGGTTGGGGAAGGGAGATTTGGATTTTGGTGAATTCAACGTTGATGCTGTATAGTTTGAGGGTTCCAACTGTCCTACCACTTATCCACTTCACCCTCCTGTCCAACCTATCACCATCACACCCCACCAGCATCTACCTATCGCCTTCGAAGCTAACTTCCACCCAGTTCCACACCCATCCTCCTATTTATTTCTCATTCTCTTCCCCCTCCCTTACCCCCCACTTTCCTGATGAAGGACTTGTGCCTGAAAAGTCAACTCTCCTGCCTTCCGGATGCTGCCGATCTGCTGTACTTTTTCAGCCCCACACTTTTCACCTCTGATCTCCAACAATTGCAGCCCTCAGTTTCTCTCGGCTTCTAATAGTAAGAGATGGAAGTAGTTTCACTCTTTCTAACATGTTATTCAAGAGCGTGATAATTTATGGAATGGGGACAGAAATTAAGCATTCCCTTGTGTAACATCAGGTTGGAATGCTAAATCAATAGTGGGGAAGTAACAGTGAGAGTGAGACTCAGAGTGTCAGTTTCAGGAATACAGTTTGTTCTTGGGAATGATTTAGCAGGAGGGGAGGTGGGATAGGCACCCCTTGTGGTGGAGAAGGCAAAGGAAGATTAGGGAACTAGGGAGTTAAAAAGAAAAAAAGATTTTTTCCAGAAAGTGTAGTAACAGATCTCACTGTCAGAAGTCACAGCAGGAAGGGAAAAACGAAAGAAAAAGACAAAGGGGTCGATGTGCAGTTAGCTGATACCCTGTTTGGTGTCACGGTGCAGGAAAGAAACCTGACCAGGCAGAGGGTCAGGCAGTGGTGTTTTGTCCTGAAAGGCTAATGCACTTACAACAGAGATATATACCCACACATACACCTGCACACACACAGAAAAGGAATCAGAATATATTATCGAACGTTATTAATTTAAAGATAGAATCCTACAATTAAAATGGAGACCACAGTAGGTTAGTGCAGAAGGGAAATGGGCCGAAGTGCAACAGATTGTGTTACCGGTAGCATACAGTGTTACGGGTAGCACATCAACTAACTGCAGGCTGTCACATAGGTGTACGGAAGACTCAGACTAAGGTACAGAAGAATTTCCAGTGGCCTGAAATGCACAAGGACGTGGTTAATTTTTGTTACATGCCAAATGGTATGTAAGTCTCAGGCAGTAAAAAAAAACAGCACCTTTGTGGGCAATTTCTGCATTCGAAGAACCTTTCACGTGGTTTATAATTAATTGTGTAGCTCCCCTTTCTAAATTAAAAGTAGAAACCAATATTTGCTGACCATGATGGATGTGTCTGCCAGATTTCCAGAGGCAATTTCATTATGGAGTGTTAAGGTAAAAAGGGAGGTGGAGAGGTTGGCAGCTTTCTTCACTCGCTGTGGACTGTGCAGAGCGATTTATTCAGACCAAGTTTCTAATTTCACTGCTCAGCTATTATAGGAAGTTATGGATTGCTTCGATATACAGCAGTTCAAATCAGGTGCGGCCCATCCTGAATCCCAGGGAACCCTGAAAATTTAGCATCAGACCACTGAAGACCATGTTAACAGCGTACTGTCAGGATTACCTGAATGATTGGGATAAAGGTGTCCCATTAAATTGTTTCCCATTAGAGATGTCCCAAATAAATCTATTCAGTTTACTTCCTTTGAGTTAATATTCGTACATGAAGTGAGAAGTCGTTTGAAGCTATTTAAATATGAATTGACAAGACTGACTTCGGAGATCTCACACTTGGATTATGTACGTGAAGTGAGGGAGAGATTAGATGGAGTAGATGAGTTAGCTCAACAGCATCTGAAGAGGGCACTGCATAGAATGAAGCAGGAGGCAGAAAAAAAATCTAAAACTTTGATGATTTCCCGTGGGGACGCCGTATTGCCACTAGTGGTAGGAAATCCCTTCAAAGCCAGGTTTAGTGGCCCCTTTCAAATTAAAAAAAATTGTTGAGTCAGTTAAACTATCTGGTAAAGATACCGGAGCTGACAAAAACGTTATTAAGTGTGTCATGTGAAGGAATAATGCTCCAGCCACATTTAAGTCTCAGGAACAGAGTTGAGGCCAGATGAACAAATTGTGCAGGTTTTCTGTATGATGTAGTGACCTTCAGCAAGTGGTTGAAAGCTCAAATGTTACAGTTGTCAGAGCATGTTTAACGATTACAAGAAGCAAACTTGGTAATAAACT
>NW_025207623.1:8102-13193 GCF_004010195.1 Chiloscyllium plagiosum | reverse complement strand
CATCACGTACCCTTGCACCTGGGAGGCAACATAGCAAACGGTATTTGAAGTTTTTAGGGAGCAAGAGGCCCCCGGTATGTGAAGTTTATAGGGAGCAAGAGGTCCCCGGTATTTGAAGTTTATAGGGAGCAAGGGGCCCCCGTTATTTGAAGTTTATAGGGAGCAAGAGGCCCCCGGTATTTGAAGTTTATAGAGAACAAGAGGCTCCTGGTGTTTGAAGTTATCGGGAGCAAGAGGCTCCCGGTATTTGAAGTTTTTAAGGAGCCTGAGGCTCCCGGTATTTGAAGTTGATAGGGAGCAAGAGGCCCCCGGTATTTGAAGTTTATAGGGAGCCAGGGGCCCCCGGTATTTGAAGTTTATAGGGAGCCAGGGGCCCCCGGTATTTGAAGTTTTTAAGGAGCCTGAGGCTCCCGGTATTTGAAGTTTATAGGGAGCAAGAGACACCCGGTATTTGAAGTTTATAGTGAGCAAGAGGCCCCCGGTATTTAAATTTTTAGGGAGCAAGAGGCCCCCGGTATGTGAAGTTTATAGGGAGCAAGAGGCTCCCGGTATTTGAAGTTTATCGGGAGCAAGAGGCGCCCGGTAGTTGAAGTTTATAGGGAGCAAGAGGCCCCTGGTATGTGAAGTTTATTGGGAGCAAGAGGCTCCCGGTATTTGAAGTTTATAGGGAGCAAGAGGCCATTGGTATTTGAAGTTTCTAAGGAGGCAAGAGGCCCCAGGAATTTAATTATAGGTTAATATTAATCTAATAAAATATAATATTTGATAAGTTAATAAACAACAATAAATTAATCATAAAAAATACATAAGTTGGTTTTTTAAAAGAAAAGAAATTTCGCGATATTCTATAATTAAAGTTTTTTTATAAAAAGGTTTGTGAAATTGATTAGCGTTTGTGGATGTCTGATCAGTGAGTAATCTTTTTAAAACATTAGTTGCGATAAAACTGAAGTAATTTTAAAATGTGTAATTGCTTCGACAGGGCAGATTGTCAACATTAGTGAAAAAATGTGAAAATGTCCCGACAAGTCTGAGGCCTTTAGACAACTGTATGGAGGTCAGAACAAAACATTGGGTGATGAAGAATATTATAAGGTGGTCCCTAAATCTCTTCAGTTGGTTAACTCAGCTCAGCAATTGATTTGCTAACGTAACATGGGGGTGGGAGCGAAAGAGTTAATTGGACGATGGCGACAGTTTTGCGATGAGAGGCACAAAGAGTCAGTTTTGAGCTCGTGGTCGGACACTGCCACCAAATTGGGGATTGAATTAACTGCAAATGGTGCTCTGAAATCTGTTGAGATTCTTAAAAGTGAAGTGCTCAAGCAAAACAATTACAGAAACAAAAGGAGAAGTCACAAGTGACCGATAAATAAACAGAAATGCGCATTTTATTTGTTGGCCTTAGTTTTAACGAGAAAGACAATGATAATTCGGAATTAGATGAGTGATGCTTTTTCTTATACTTTTTTTTTGCGGATCCCATTTCAAACTCTTCCTTACAGGCTTATCAGTCTTTGGAATGGACAGATGTTTCACTTCATTCTCAATAACTTTACTGCTGTAGTCCAGGAACAACAGCGACAAGATAATAATCTCGCTGCTGTATCTGCTGTATTGTTGTTTGTTGTACCTGTTGTACCTGTTATACAAGCTTGGCTTGTCTTGCTTTGTTGCTTTTTTGTTCATTTTGGGAACTGTTCTTTGTTTATGGAATATAGAGGGTGGCCGTTGTTCTTTCTTGATGTGTTAAAAGATAAGGCTGGCCAGTGGTAACAATTCTTCCACACTTGTTTAAGCAATGATGCCACAGCCAGGATTTATCAGACTAAACTCCCAAGCTAAAAACTGAGATATGGTGTATGTGTGTGTGAGCCGGAGAGAGAGAAAAAGAGCTGAAGAACTAATAGAAAGTTGAAGATCTTGTGATTCGGGTTGAATGCACATTTGTTTGTTGGTGATTGAATGTTTGTGCTTTGTTCCCGGGAGCTTGAGATCCGGGACTGTTTTGAATCTGATTTCTATTATGGAAATTTGACATGATTTCTTTTTAGGTTAAGGATTTTTCAGTGATTATGAATTAAAATATTAACTCCTGTTCTTTTTACAGATCATGACTGCCTTACTGTCAGTTTCTAACGAATCTCTTTTATCCTTACATAAAACCCAGCCTTATTTGATTTCAAAGCAGTTTAATACGGAGGAAAACAACACTATAATCATTTTTTGTGATTCAGATTCATTTATTTCCACTTAATTTTAAGACTGATGTGTTTCATTGGAGATTATGATGTGCCACCCGTAGCTTTATTCAGGAAGTCCCCTCCCTCAATGACAGTTGAAGGTTCAGTCCAAAATTAGATTGTAATAAGTCATCAAAAAAATCGTATGGTTAATATGTGTGTCCTTGGATTCGGCCATTATTCATGCATTAGAAGTTTTTTTTGACTTGAACAGACAAATCCTTTTCAAGCAGCTCTGGTTATTTCACGACCTATGACCATTGAAATTGAGCAATGAGTGGTCAGGACTACTGAAGAAATATAATTTTGGATTTAAATTAAGGGACTAAAACTGGGTAATTATAGTGGATTTCAAAGTTGGGAACAGTATGCATTTTTCATTTTAAATATGAAATACTGAATAAATGAATTTCCAATTTATATATAATATATAAATATATATTTATAAATTATATAAGAAAATAAAATGTTGTATGTTACACAGATATATATATTGTAAAAAATAGTGACCATTGAGATATCACCACAGAGGAGATCTGATCTCAAACAAGACAATGACAACTAAGCTCTGTTGATCTTTCAATGTCCATAAAAGTAATTGAAAACTTATTTTCCATAATCTTCTTCAGCTGGATCCCCACTCAGTAATGCATAAAGTATGCTTGGTACCACTCCACTCAGTGCTCTCTCCAAAATTCAGACTGAATTCTATCCATATATTTAGATGTCCCAAATGGATGAAAAAGGACTACTGCCTGACTTAAGCAGGCACTGCTGTCACCCAGCATTCCAAACTTTGGAAAATAGGGACTGCCAAACATATCGAGGAATAGGATGGTATATCAATCACTTTCTTTTGTAGCATCACTGCCCAATTGCCATGGAGTTGGAAAGCTCCATAATGTCACAGCTATGTGATGCAGTGACCAGGACAAGTGAATGAGACAAATCTCCTCTTGCAGTTTTTGATGAGCTGAAAATTCAAATCTTAAAACTAGCTTTCAGATTATGACAATCAAGATTCCAAAATGTATAGTTCGGAACAGGCTTTAAAGTTAGACAAGCAAACATTGATAAATGCGTAAAGTGAGGTTAAAATGAAAAAGGAGGCAAGGAGATCAACTACAGAAGGTAAGAGAATAATGCAATAAGAAGGATAAAACAGCAGAGTAACAGTTTTAAAATGTTGGGTCACTTGTGGGGGTTTCCAACCTGAATTACAGATAATTAATATATTTGTTATTATTATAAATATTTATTATTGTATTAGCCCGATTCAAAATTAATTGGCAGGATTCCGTCACACATTGTTCGTGACATGTCATGTTGATTCATAGTTAATTTAAAATATGACTGCATTAGTTCATTCCTGATGAAGGACTTTTGCCCCAAATCTCGATTTTCTTGCTCCTCGGATGCTGCCTGACCTGCTGTGCTTTTCCAACACCACTCTAATCTAGACTCTGGTTTCCAGCATCTGCTGTCCTTGTTTTGACCCTGCATTAATTCGTTGTTAATTTAGAATGAAAAGCTACATTACTGACCAGTTGAAGAAATGCTGCATATGATTGTGGATAGAGATAGATACATAAATATGTCAGATTAAACTCCCAAAGGCTGGGGAGGTGATTGTGAATGGGTGTATATATGTATGAAAAAATTAGACATGACATGAGAAAACAATATAAGCCACTAAGGTTGAGGAATATATAAACAAGGTTAAAGCAACAATACCGTAAAATAAAAAAAAATAGATTCTACTCAGAATCCCGAGCCTATATCAGGCATACCAACCCTTTTTGAGAATTGGGATTTTGTTCCTGTATACGTGCAGAGCCCTATGGCTGTGTAGCTGGCACTGCTGCCTCGCAGTGCCAGGGTCCCGGGTTTAATGTCAGCCTTGGATGGCTGTCTGTAAGGAGTTTGCACATTCTCCCTGTGTCTGTGTGGGTTTCCTCTGGGAGCTCTGGTTTCTTCCCACAATCCAAAGATGTGCAGGTCAGGTGAATTGGCCGTGCTAAATTACCCATTGTGTTAGGACCATTGATCAGAGGGAAATGGGTCAAGGTGGGGTATTCTTCGGAGGATTGGTGTGGACTTTTTTTTTTAGATTCCCTACAGTGTGGAAACAGGCCCTTCAGCCCAACAAGTCCACACCGCCCCGCCGAAGCGCAACCCAACCGTACCCCTGCATTTACCCCTTACGGGCAATTTCGCATGGCCAATTCACTTGACCTGCACATCTTTGGACCGTGGAGAAAACCGGAGCACCAGGAGGAAACCCACGCAGAAACGGGAGAACGTTGGGACTTGTTGGGCCTTTTTCCACACTGTAGAGAATCTCCTCATCTCCTGATTTTTCCTAGCTTTAATTTAAACCATCCACTTGTTGAAACTTTTCCTTCTTTTGAAAATAAAGCATCCAGACTTCATAGCCGATTTCATGGGAATGAGTGACTTGCGCCATCCTGAACCGGGTCCCATCCCGGGGACGAGAATTATGTTAATGAAGCATGCCCCTGATTGCAAGATCAAACCGACCAGACTTGCTCAATATGTCCAAGTGTGATACGAATGCAAATGCGGTAAAATTCTCGGAGTAGCCTGAATATGAATGGCATGTGTTACAAGACTGAAAGATGCACTTATCTGTCTGACAGAAGTGACAAATAACTGAACAATAATCAAGAAGCTGAATAGCCTTTATTTAACCCTATACTTTTGCAATGTTTGTTGTGGTTCTGTTCGCCGAGCTGGAAGCTTTTGTTGCAAACTTTTCGTCCCCTGGCTAGGCGACATCATCAGTGCTTGGGAGCCTCCTGCGAAGCGCTTCTTTGATGTTTCATCC
>NW_025207623.1:6627-8005 GCF_004010195.1 Chiloscyllium plagiosum | reverse complement strand
GTGCAGTCCTTGCATGGTATTTTGTACACTACATTAGTTTAGAACAAACAGTCCTACCACAAATTCCTACCAAAAACTTCCAGCTCGGCGAACAGAACCACAACAACGAGCACCCGAGCTATAAGTCTTCGCACAAACTTTGCAATGTTTTCTGGCCGGAGTCACTGACATGATCCAGACTAACAGTACAAACCAATCCAGGAATTTCCAGTCGCAAATGAGGTGAGCGGTGGTTTTCTATTGGGATGGCCAGAATTGGACTGAACCATGATGCAAGTTACAGGTAAAAGAAATTATATTCAGCGTCCTCGTGATCCCAAATTCTGCATACCAGCCCTGAGAGTGTTAATTGGAACCAGGATACCCACTGGGGGCGGAACCTACCTCATGTACCTACCCGATGACCACTGCTGGAGAACCTTTTCCCGAGGGGATCCTGAATATGGGGACAGGCAGGTCCCAGCATTTCACCTTTGAGACTGGCAACAAGACATCAAAAAACACCCAGGGGCAAATGCCTGGCCTTTGCTTTAACTGTTGAAATGTGGCCAATGGGGAGAAATGTGTCTTTAATGTTAGCTCGGAGCTGACGTTGAGAATCGACAGGATTTCATCCTATCAAAAGAAAAATCTACTAATATCCACTGACTCTTCATTGTACTGTTAATATGATCCATGATATTGGAGTCTTGTGGGAACATTGAAGATTTTTAACTCCCAAGTGGGGTTTGGGCAGCGTTACAGTGATGCTATTTTGTCCAATCAATCTGTCAGTTATCGAGATATCTGGCTCATGCTGATGAAAATGATACAGTTTCTAAAGTAATGGGCAAGTATATGCAGCTGCCAAGCAGACAGCCAAAAGCCCCAAACATCTGATCCCATTGGGTCATCAGCAAAACACATTTAGACAGAGTATAAGGACCTGTATGCGAGACCTGGGTAAGGTGCAAAGATCATGGGGAATGATACTGTCTGTTCAGTGCCAATTCACAATTAAAAGTTGATTTCTCTGTTGTTTATTGACTGTAATCACACGGATTTAATGGTTGGATTGTTTTAAATATGGTTTTGAAATTTGAAAGTAATTTGTAAATTTCCATTTCTGAAATAATTACAGGCACTTTGTAATACAATACAAGGACAAACAGTACAGACTACAGATTCAAAAACACCAGCAACAGTTCTCCTTCAAGATCCTCCGCTCCACGCTTGCAGCAATGCGCCGGCACCTAACCTCTCTCCAGTCAGCCCTACCTCAGCTGAGGGCCACACTCTCTCAGAATTGCAAAGGACCCACTCTGTACTACATCCTCAGGAGAATCCATACTCTCAACAAATAGTATTTCAATTCCATCTCAAACATCAAAAACTGTAA
>NW_025207623.1:0-3615 GCF_004010195.1 Chiloscyllium plagiosum | reverse complement strand
AAATGGAAGCTAACCAGACTACAGAGTATACAGACTGTCGCATTATCAGGAGCACTGGGGAGGCATTGCTTCACTGTCAGGTTTTGCTGAAGCTCCTCGATGCTGCCTGAACTGCTGTGCTCTTTCAGCACCATTGATCCAGAATCTGCTTTCCAGCATCTGCAGTCATTGTTTTTACCTGGTTCTGAACGGATGGAATGTTCCAGAAACAGGTCTGGCCTTCACCCGAGGACTTTTAGAAGAGTCCTTACCTTCCTGGAGAGTGAAGCGATGACTGTGGAAAGTGGGCTGGTCCCTGTGATCTAGCCTGACTCCGCCAAGTTGTTCAGGTTCCTTTTAGATCATGAGCAAGAGACAGAGACAGTAAAATAGCATTCAGTTGTCTTTATTCAGTAAACTTGCTGTTCCAGATTTCTGAGCTAAAGCTACAGCACTGAATGGAAGTGGCTTTATCATATCATGTCATAACAACACATTAATATGAACTGAAGAAGGATTACACCTGAAACATTGACTTCTTCACCTCCTGGTGCTGCCTGGCTTACTTTTTTCTTCCAGTCACCTGTTTGTCGACCTTGGAATCTAGCATCTGCAGTTTTATTTTATCTCTAACACTAATATGATCATGATGAGCAGGTGCTGGTGTTGGATAGAAGTGGACAAAGTTAAAAATCAAACAACATCAGGGTAAAGTCCAATAGGTTTATTTGGAAGTACTAGTTCAGAGCACTGCTCCTTCATCAGGTAGCTCGTGGAGCAGGATCATGGGAGTTTTGCTATAAATTCTGTGTCCATTAATATGATCAGCAATGTCAGGATACAGGTATCAATATACTAATAGGTTTAACATTTACAGGATGCAGTTATCAGTTACCTGATATGTCGAGCATTTACAGGGTGTAGTTATCAATTCATTGAAATGATTCTCCTTTCTGTGGTGTTGATGGTTTATTTGCTTGAAACTGATCCATTCAGACATTTACTTGAGAATTCTCCATTTAGATAAGGTTTGGAACAAAGGTAAACGCCTATGTGTACCCCCTGTAGTACTCTTACTACGTTAAATGGTCACTCCTACCTGCTCTCTCCCATCCACCATGTACGTGGCAGGAACTCATGTGACTTCGCCAACATTGTCTATCTCATACATTGCAGGTAAGGATGCTCCGAGGTATGGTACATTGGTGAGACCAAGCAGACGCTCCGCCAATTGATGAATGGACATTGCGCAACAATCACCAGATAGGAATGTTCCCTCTCAGTCAGGGAACACTTCAGTGGTCAGGGACATTTGGCCTTGGATGTTCGGGTGACCATTCTCCAATACAGACTTTGGGACAGGCATCAACACAGAGTGGCCGAGCAGCGGCTGATAGCCAGGTTTGGTACCCCATGAGGATGGCCTTAAAAAGGAACTTGGGTTCATATCACATGACACGTGACCCCACTGCACTGTACACACACAGACACTCACTCACACTCACACACACGTGCACGCAAGCATTCACACTCTTTCCCACACACTCTCTCTATCTCTCACATGCACGTATACACGGATATAAGTCTGTGGGGTGAATTTGCAGATTTGATTTACAGATACATTCTATTTTGTTCAAAGAGCACACAATCTGTTTGCAGTCAATCAATGTGACATTTTACAAATTCCTATTTTGGTAATAGATGCAGCCTGACCCAAGATTGGAGTACAGGCAGACTGTCACCTCATACATTTAATGTGGAAGTGCTGGTGTTGGACTGGGGAGGACAAATTAAACATTATACCACACAAGCTAGATTGCTGGGAGGTTTGTCCAATATATCGTTTTAAATGCATGAACTGTGATCTTTTGCTGTAAATTCTGTGTCTTATGATCCTGCCCCACTAGCACAATGATGAAGGAGCAGCGCTCTGACAGCTAGTGCTTCCAAGTAAACCTGTTGGACTATAACCTGGTGTTGTGTGATTTTTAACTCTCTTTCTATCACGGATGTTGTCTCTGGAAACTTTCATTCCAGTCCAATGAAGTTTCTCCGATTCAATTAATTCTTCCCTTCTATTCTTTCCAGCCCTGTGGGTTTCTGCTGACCCCCACAACTGCACTCACAGGTTATTTTAATTTGGTCTACTTTGTGATTGTAAAATATACCACTGAACCAAGGTCTCATGGATGAATGAGTGAGACTGTGTAATAGCAGGGATTTATGAATGAGTAAATATAAAGCACTTGTGAGTGGGTTAGTGAAGAGACCTATAATCTCGAATCCCACACATACCATCGATCAATCCCTTATTTTCAGCTTTATTGGTGAAGCCTGGCACATGCTACGATTGCTGTATAATACTATTCACCCCTCCTGTACCCGTGTGTGTAAAGTGGTGACACATCGGCAAGCCAGGGTAACAAGTCAGAGGGCTCTACCACAGGTCTATCGTGGAAGACCCTTAAACCATCTCGTTGTCAGAGACCTCCTGCAACTTGCCAGGCAGATTGTCCTGCAGTGCTGGGTTCTGATTGAATCCGCAAGGGAAGGGGCGGAACTGTCAGGAGCAGTGAGGGCAACACGTGGGTGTACCACAGTCCCAGACCATCCTATTGCTGCTGTCTTGGCCACAGGATCAGTGTGAGAGTTTCCTAAGGATGCGCCATCAGAGGGATTAATGTGAACCATCCTTGATCTGGGATTGTCACCCTCTTGCCTGCTGCTGTATCTGATGTAAAAGGGGAAAGGGATTGGAGACAATAATAGTTGCAAAGCTCCCCCCTGTGCCCTACTGGGACAGTGCTGGGATCAATGACTGCACTGGCCCCAGGTGTAACAAGGTCCAGTTTACCCCTTCCCTTACCCTGGCCATATCCCCTCCCTGGATCAGTCCCAGGGAGTCTATGGGACAGTCTAGTTTCATCAGCAACAAATGTGTTCCTTATTTTGCTCCTGCTGAACTTGTAACTGGTGCTGGCAATGTTGCAGGATACTGGAGATCTCATTCTAGTTTTTAAATTTCCCATCCTACACAGACAGCACAAAACATTGGTTTCATACGTGTTTGCAACCTGTTTATAATAGTATTTACAATGGTGGGCATCCCCGTATCTAACTCAACATCCAAATATCATTCAGAGATCAAGAGAAGTCACTGAACGTTGTGGAAAGGGTTACATTGAGACAGAAAAATGTACAGATGAAACCTTGTGCTGCTGTGTGGTTATTGACATATGTTTACCACAGGTCACATAGGCCTACCCAGCCTGTTACAGTAAAACAAGAAAAGAGAAATCTCTAAACCACACTCAACTGCAGGACCTTAAGGCAGATGAACTATGAAGGGAACAACTCTTATTAAGGTTTGTAATTAGACAATAAGGAAAACCGATATATGATTGACATGGACTTGTATATAAAATATAATGGTAATTGCCTGTGTAGTGCTTATGATGTGATGTTCTTGGGACCCGGCTAACTATCTCTCATTGCTTGCAATAAAAGGAACTGTATGTGAAATGTACTGTCATCGAACTGATTGTTCCTTTAGCAATTCCTGGATGTTCCACCGAGACGGCTAAACCTTTGGCTTGACGTACCGTTCTGTGCACCGCGCCTCACCAATAAACGAAC